>NW_026995488.1:0-3615 GCF_028769735.1 Zonotrichia leucophrys gambelii
GCCACTTTCATCTGGGAACCATCCTGCGTATCGTGGATTTTCAGGGCCAGCCGGCCACTCCAGCAGGCCCCAAACAAACACTGGCCCTTTTCCTGGAAAGAAAACTGCACCGCTCCGCTTTTGGCTGGCAGATTGCAGGAGCCACTTGCCTCTATCAACCAGCCGCTTGGCACTGTGCCACCTTTCATTGGGAACCATCCTGCGATCGTGGATTTTCAGAGCCAGCCGGCCACTCCCAGACACAGGTCCCCAAACAAATACTACGCCTTTTCCTGGAATAAAACTGACCTGCCTCTCTGGCTGGCAGATTGCAGGGCCACTTGCCTTATCAAACCAGCCATTGGCACTGGTGCCACCTTCACTGGGAACCATCCTGCGTATCGTGGATTTTCAGGAGCCAGCCGGCCACTCCCAGCCACAGGCCCCAAACAAAAACTACGGCCTTTTCCTGGAAGTAAAACTGACTGCCCCTCTTTGGCTGGCAGATTGCAGGAACCACTTGCTCTATCAAACCAGCCCGACTTGGCACTGGTGCCACCTTTCATCTGGGAACCATCCTGGTATCGTGGATTTTCAGGAGCCAGCCGGCCATCCCAGCACAGGCCCCCGAACAAAACCACGGCCCTTTTCCTGGCAAACAAAACTACCCGCCCGTTCTGGCTGGCAGATTGCAGGAGCCACTTCCCCTATCAAACCAGCCCGACTCGGCACTGGTGCCACCTTTCATCTGGGAACATCCTGCGTTGTGGATTTTCAGGAGCCAGCGGCCACTCCCAGCCACAGGCCCCCGAACACAAACACGGCCTTTTCCCTGGAAGTAAAACTGACCGCCTCATTGGTGGCAGATTGCAGGAGCCACTTGCCTCTATCAAACAGCCGACCGGCACTGGTGCCACCTTTCATCTGGGAACCTCCTGCTATCGTGGATTTTCAGGAGCCAGCCGGCCACTCCAGCCAGCCCAAACACAAACACGGCCTTTTCCTGGAAAAAACTACCGCCCTTCTGGCTGGCAGATTGCAGGAGCACTTGCCTCTATAATCCAGCCGACTCGGCACTGGGCCACCTTTCATCTGGGAACTCTGGTATCGTGGATTTTCAGGGCCAGCCGGCCACTCCCAGCCACAAGTCCCAAAACAAACTACGGCCCTTTTCCCTGGAAGTAAAACGACTGCCATATCTGGTGGCAGATTGCAGGAGCCACTTGCTATATCAAACAGCCCGATCGGATGGTGCCACCTTTCATCTGGGAACCTCCTGGTATCGTGGATTTCAGGAGCCAGCCGGCACTCCCAGCCAAGGCCCAAAACAAACTACGGCCTTTTCCTGGAAGTAAAACTACCTGCCTCTCTGGCTGGCAGATTGCAGGACACTTGCCTCTTCAAACCAGCCCAACTGGCACTGGTGCCACTTTCATCTGGGAACCATCCTGCGTATCGTGGATTTTCAGGAGCCAGCCGGCCACTCCCAGACACAGGCCCCGAACACAACCACGGCCCTTTTCCCTGGCAAAAAACTTACCACCCCGCTTCTGGCTGCAGATTGCAGGAGCCACTTGCTCTATCAACCAGCCGACTTGGCACTGGTGCCACCTTTCATCTGGGAACCATCCTGCGTATCGTGGATTTTCAGGAGCCAGCCGGCCACTCCAGCACAGGCCCCAAACAAAACTACGGCCCTTTTCCTGGAATAAAACTGACCGCCCATCTCTGGCTGCAGATTGCAGGCACTTTCGGAACCATCTGGTATCGTGGATTTTCAGGAGCAGCCGGCCACTCCCAGCCACAGGCCCCGAACACAAACACGGCCCTTTTCCTGCAAACAAAATCACCCCCCACTTTGGCTGGCAGATTGCAGGAGCCTTGCCCTATCAAACCAGCCCGACTGGCACTGGTGCCACCTTTCATCTGGGAACCATCCTGCGTATCGTGGATTTTCAGGAGCCAGCCGCCACTCCCAGCCACAGGCCCCGAACCAAAACCCGGCCTTTTCCCTGGAACAAAAATAACCAGCCCGTCTCTGGCTGGCAGATTGCAGGAGCCACTTGCTCTATCAAACCAGCCCGACTCGCACTGGTGCCACCTTTCATCTGGGAACCATCCTGCGTATGTGGATTTTTCAGGAGCCAGCCGGCCACTACCAGCCACAGGCCCCAAACAACACGTACGGCCCCTTTCCCTGGAATTAAAACTGACCCGCCCATCTTCTGGCTGGCAGATTGCAGGAACCACTTGGCTCTCTCAAACCAGCCCACTTGGCACTGGTGCCACTTTTCATCTGGGAACCATCCTGCGTATTGTGGATTTTCAGGAGCAGCCGGCCACTCCAGCCACAGGCCCCGAACACAAACTACGGCCCTATTCCCTGGAAGTAAAACTGACCTGCCCGTGATCTGGCTGGCAGATTGCAGGAGCCACTTGCCTCTATCAAACCAGCCCGACTCGGCACTGGTGCCACCTTTCATCTGGGAACCATCCTGCGTATCGTGGATTTTCAGGAGCCAGCCGGCCACTCCCAGCCACAGGCCCCCGAACACAAACCACGGCCTTTTCCCTGGCCAACAAAACTCACCCACCCCGCTTCTGGCTGGCAGATTGCAGGAGCCACTTGCCTCATCAAACCAGACCGACTTGGCTACTTGTGCCACTTGTTCTGGAAGCCATCCTTCTATTGTGGATTTTCAGGAGCCAGCGGCCACTCCCAGCCACAAGTCCCCAAAAGAATACTACGGCCCTTTTCCCTGGAAGTAAAACTGACCTGCCCGTCATCTGGCTGGCAGATTGCAGACCGCTTGCCTCTATCAATCCAGCCCGACTCGGCACTGGTGCCACTTTTCATCTGGGAACCATCCTGCGTATCGTGGATTTTTCAGGAGCCAGCCGGCACTCCCAGCCACAGGCCCCCAAACATTAAACTACGGCCCTATTCCCTGGAAGTAAAACTGACCTGCCCGTATCTGGCTGGCAGATTGCAGGAGCCACTTGCCTCTATCAAACCAGCCCGACTCGGCACTGGTGCCACCTTTCATCTGGGAACCATCCTGCGTATCGTGATTTTCAGGGCCAGCCGGCCACTCCCAGCCACAGGCCACCAAACACAAACACTGCCCCCTTTTCCCCGGAATAAAACTTAACCTACCCATTCTGGTGGCACATTGCAGCAGCCACTTGGTAATATCAAACATGTCCAACTTGGCACTGGTGCCACCGTTCATCTGGTAACCATCCTGCGTATCGTGGATTTTCAGGAGCCAGCCGGCCACTCCCAGCCACAGGCCCCCGAACACAAACCACGGCCCTTTTCCCTGGAAGTAAAATTGACCTGCCCGTCATCTGGCTGGCAGATTGCAGGAGCCACTTGCCTCTATCAATCCAGCCTGACTCGGCACTGGTGCCACCTTTCATCTGGGAACCATCCTGCGTATCGTGGATTTTCAGGAGCCAGCCGGCCACTCCCACACAGGCCCGAACTACAAACACGGCCCTTTTCCTGGAATAAAACTGACCGCCCGTCATCTGGCTGGCAGATTGCAGGAGCCACTTGCCTCTATCAATCCAGCCAACTCGGCACTGGTGCACCTTTCATCTGGGAACCATCCTGCGTATGTGGATTTTCAG
>NW_026995489.1:0-3612 GCF_028769735.1 Zonotrichia leucophrys gambelii
CAGCCGGCCACTCCCAGCCACAGGCCCCAAACAAAACCACGGCCCTTTTTCCCTGGAAAAAAAACTGACTGCCCGCTTCTGGCTGGCAGATTGCATGAGCCACTTGCCTCTATCAATCCGCCCGACTGGCACTGGTGCCACCTTTCATCTGGGAACCATCCTGCGTATCGTGGATTTCAGGAGCCAGCCGGCCACTCCCAGCCACAGACCCCCGAACACAAACTACGGCCATTTCCCTGGAAGTAAAACTGACCGCCCGCATCTGGCTGGCAGATTGCAGGAGCCACTTGCCTCTATCAATCCAGCCACGACTCGGCACTGGGCCACCTTTCATCTGGGAACCATCCTGCGTATCGTGGATTTTCAGGAGCCAGCCGGCCACTCCCACCACAGGCCCCCGAACACAATACGGCCCTTTCCCTGAAGAAAACTACCGCCCGCTTCTGGCTGGCAGATTGCAGGAGCCACTTGCCCTCTATCAAACCAGCCCGACTCGCACTGGTGCCACCTTTCATCTGGGAACCATCCTGCGTATCGTGGATTTTCAGGAGCCAGCCGGCCACTCCCAGCCACAGGCCCCCGAACACAAACCACGGCCCTTTTCCCTGGCAAACAAAACTAACCCACCTCGCTTCTGGCTGGCAGATTGCAGGAGCCACTTGACTCTATCAAACCAGCCTGACATGGCACTGGTGCCACCTTTTCATCTGGGAACCATCCTGCGTATCGTGGATTTTCAGGAGCCAGCCGGCCACTCCCAGCCACAGGCCCCCAAACACAAACACGGCCCTTTTCCTGGAATAAAACTGACCTGCCCGTCATCTGGCTGGCAGATTGCAGGAGCCACTTGCCTCTATCAAACCAGCCCGACTCGCACTGGTCCACCTTTCATCTGGGAACCATCCTGCGTATCGTGGATTTTCAGGAATCAGCCGGCCACTCCCAGCCACAGGCCCCCGAACACAAACCACGGCCCTTTTCCCTGGCAAAGAAAACTCACCCACCCGCTTCTGGCTGGCAGATTGCAGGAGCCACTTCCCATATCAAACCAGCCCGACTCGGCACTGGTGCCACCTTTCATCTGGGAACCATCCTGCGTATCGTGGATTTTCAGGAGCCAGCCGGCCACTCCCAGCCACAGGCCCCCGAACACAAACCACGGCACATTTCCCTGGAAGTAAAACTCACCCACCCTGCTTCTGGCTGGCAGATTGCAGGAGCCACTTGGTACTATCAAACCAGACCGACTTGGCACTGCTGCCACCTTTCAACTGGGAACCATCCTGCGTATCATGGATTTTCAGGAGCCAGCCGGCCACTCCCAGCCAAAGGCCCCCAAACACAAACTACGGCCCTTTTCCCTGGAAGTAAAACTGACCTGCCCGTCATCTGGCTGGCAGATTGCAGCAGCCACTTGGTAATATCAAACCAGCCAGACTCGGCACTGGTGCCACCTTTCATCTGGGAACCATCCAGCGTACCGTGGATTTTCAGGAACCAGCCGGCCACTCTCAGCCACAGGCCCCCTAACAAAAACCATGGCCCTTTTCCCTTGCAAACAAAACTCACCCGCCCCATTTCTGGCTGGCAGATTGCAGGAGCCACTTGCCTCTATCCAACCAGCCCGACTCGGCACTGGTGCCACCTTTCATCTGGGAACCATCCTGCGTATCATGGATTTTCAGGAGCCAGGCGGCCACTCCCAGCCCCAGGCCCCCAAACAAAAACCACGGCCCTTTTCCCTGGCAAACAAAACTCACCCGCCCCGCTTCTGGCTGGCAGATTTCAGGAGCCACTTCCCTCTATCAAACCAGCCCGACTCGACACTGGTGCCACCTTTCATCTGGGAACCATCCTGCGTATCGTGGATTTTCAGGAGCCAGCCGGCCACTCCCAGACACAGGCCCCCAAACAAAAACCACGGCCCTTTTCCCTGGCAAAGAAAACTCACCCGCCCCGCTTCTGGCTGGCAGATTGCAGGAGCCACTTGCCTCTATCAAACCAGCCCGACTTGGCACTGGTGCCACATTTCATCTGGGAGCCATCCTGTGTATCATGGATTTTCAGGAGCCAGCCGGCCACTCCCAGCCACAGGCCCCCGAACACAAACCACGGCCCTTTTCCCTGGCAAGGAAAACTCACCCACCCCGCTTCTGGCTGCCCGACTGCAGGAGACACTTCCCTCTATAAATCCAGCCTGAATCGGCACTGGTGCCACCTTTCATCTGGGAACCATCCTGCGTATAGTGGGATTTTCAGGAGCCACCCGGCCATTTCCCCGCCACAGGCCCCCGAACCACAAAACCCCGGCCCCTTTTTTCTGGCAAACAAAAGTAACCCACCCCCTTCTGGCTGGCAGATTGCAGGAGCCACTTTCCTCTATCAATCCAGCCCCAAATCGCACTGGTGCCACCTTTCATCTGGGGAAACCCTCGCGTATCGTGGATTTTCAGGAGCCAGCCGGCCACTCCCAGCCACAGGCCCCCGAACACAAACCACGGCCCTTTTCTCTGGCAAAGAAAACTCACCCATCCCGCTTATGGCTGTCAGATTGCAGGAGCCACTTCCCTCTACCAAACCAGCCCGACTCGACACTGGAGCCACCTTTCATCTGGGAACCATCCTGCGTATCGTGGATTTTCAGGAGCCAGCCGGCCACTCCCAGCCACAGGCCCCCAAACAAATACTACGGCCCTTTTCCCTGGAAGTAAAACTGACCTGCCCGTCATCTGGCTGGCAGATTGCAGGAGCCACTTGCCTCTGTCAAACCAGCCCGTCTTGGCACTGGTGCCACCTTTCATCTGGGAACCATCTGCGTATCGTGGATTTTCAGGAGCCCGCCGGCCATCCAAACCAAGGTCACCAAAAAAATACAGGCCTTTTCCTGGAATAAAATGACCTTTGGGGGCCCTTTGGGTGGCAATTGGACCACTTTCCCCTTCAAAAGCCCCCATGGCCTGGGGCCACCTTCTTTTGGGACCATCCCGCGTTGTGGATTTTGGACCCCCCGGGGCCCCCCCGCCACAGCCCCCAAACAACTCGGCCCCTTTTTCCCCGGGGTTAAATGACCTCCCTCATTGGCTGGCAGATTTCGGAACCGCCCTCATCTTTCCACCAGCCCCCTGGTGCCACCCCTTATTGGGGAAAAATCCCCCCGCGTATCGTGGTTTTCGGAACCCGGCCCCTCCCCGCCCCGGCCCCGAACAAACCACGGCCCCTTTTTCCTGGAAAAAAAAAACCCCCCCGCTTCTGGTCAGATTGAGGGCCATTCCCCCATCAAACCCGCCGACTGGCTGTTTCCACCCCTTTAATTTGGGAACCACTGCTATCGGGGTTTTTAGGAGCCAGCCGGGCCCCTTCCAAAAGGGGCCCCAACACAAACTACGGCCCTTTCCCTGGGAAGTAAAAATGACCGCCCCTCGCTGGAGATTGCAGGACCATTTTTTTATCAAAAAACCCCCCCGATGGATGGCCCCCTTTATCTGGGAACCATCCGGTACTGGTTTTCAGGACCCCGGCCCCTCCCAGCCCAGCCCCCAACAAAACCAGGCCCCTTTTTCCCCGGCAAACAAAACTAACCCCCCATTCTGGCTGGCAGATTGCGGAGCCCCT
>NW_026995490.1:0-3606 GCF_028769735.1 Zonotrichia leucophrys gambelii
CCAAGCCCCCAAACACAAACACGGCCCTTTTCCCTGGAAAAAACTGACCGCCCTCTGGCTGGAGATTGGGAGCCACTTGCCTCTATCAAACCAGCCGACTGGCACTGGGCCCCTTTCATCTGGGAACCATCCTGGTATCGTGGATTTTCAGGAGCCAGCGCCACTCCCACCCGCCCCAACAAACCACGCCCTTTCCTGGAAAAAACACCCCCCCTCTTGGCAATTGCAGGACCACTTGCCCTATCAACCGCCCGACTTGGCACTGTCCACCTTTCTGGGAACCATCGCGTATGTGGTTTTCAGGCCCCGGCCACTCCCCACAGTCCCACAAAAACACGGCCCTTCCCTGGATAAAACTACCCCTCTCTGGCTCAGCATTGCCACCACCTGGCACGCCACCTCTTGACCATCTGCTTGATTCGGACCCCGCCATCGCAACCCCCACCAACCGCCCTTCCCTGGAAGAAACGACCTCGGCCTCTGGCAGATCGACTCCCCTTATGCCTTGCGGAGCCACCTTCATCGGACCTCCGCCGGCCACTTTCAGGGCCACCGCATCGATCGCAACACCAGCCCTTCGGCCCACAAAACACCCGCCCTTTGCTGGCATAAAACACCTCCCCTTGCAGTTCGGACCCTGCCCTTCAACCGCCTGGACCTGGCCACTTTCCAGGAACCACCCATCGTTTCAGATCGGCCCCCCAGCAGGCCCCCAAAACACGGCCCTTCCCTGCAAACGCTTACACGCCCTCTGGGCAGTGCAGAGCCACTCCTCAACCACCCGACTGCACGGCCACCGTCCAGCCTCCCATGGATACGCCTCCGCCACTCCGCATTCACAATCAACCACCCTAAAACGCCTGCTCCATCTGGCAGCCTTGCGACCATCTCTACGACGGCCACCGGCACGGCCCCACACAAACACGCCCTTTTCCTGAAGAAACGCCCCACCGGCCAGATTCAGGAGCCACTGCCTCTTCCCAGCCCACTACCGTGCCCTTTCTCTGGGAACATCCTGATCGTGGATTTCAGGAGCCAGCCGGCCTCCCACCAGGCCCCAGAACCATCGTACGGCCTTTTCCTGGCAGAACACTCCCATCTACAGCCGGCCTCGCACGCCCCTTCAACACCGCTTACGCCTGTTGCAGATCACTTGACCATCCGCATGCATTCAGGCCCTTCCATCACCACCGCGCATTCACACCCCTTCGGCAACAGACTCAACACTTCGGCCACTCCAGCCACAGGCCCCAACAAAACCTACGGCCCTTTTCCTGGCAAGAAAATACCACCCGCTTCTGGCTGGCAGATTGCAGGAGCCACTTGCCCTATCAAACCAGCCCGCTTGGCATGGTGCCACCTTTCATCTGGAACCATCCTGCTATGTGGATTTTCAGGAGCCAGCCGGCGCACTCCCAGCCACAGTCCCCAAACAAACACAGGCCTTTTCCTGGAAAAAACTACCGCCCTCTGGTGGCAATTGAGGCCATTCCTTCAAACGCCTGGCATGGTGCCACTTTCATCTGGGAACATCTGGTACGTGATTTTCGGAGCCAGCCGGCACTCCCAGCAAGCCCAACAAACGGCCTTTTCCTGAAAATACCCTCTTGGCTGGAATGAGGAGCCACTTCTTATCATCAGCCGTGCATGGTGCCACCTTTATTGGGAACCTCTGCGTATGTGGATTTTAGGAGCCGGGCCACTCAGCCACAGGCCAAACAAACACGCCTTCCTGGAAAAACTACGCCTTCTGGCGGCAGATTGCAGGAGCACTCTCTTCAAACCAGCCATGGACTGTGCACTTTGGGACCTCTGCGATGTGGATTTTCAGGCCAGCGGCCACCACACAGCCCAAACAAACCGGCCCTTTTCCCTGGAAAAACACCCGCTCTGCTGAGATTGCAGGAGCACTTCCTATCAACAGCCCGACGGACTGGTACTTCATCTGGAACCATCTGCGTATGTGGTTTTCAGAGCAGCGGCACTCCACAGGCCAAACAATAGGCCTTTTCCTGAAGTAAAACTGACCTGCCTCTCTGGCTGGCAGATTGCAGGAGCCACTTGCCTCTATCAAACCAGCCGATTGGCACTGGTGCCACTTTCATCTGGGAACCATCTGGTATCGTGATTTTCAGGAGCCGCGGCCACTCCCAGCCACAGCCCCCAAACACAAACTACGGCCTTTTCCCTGGAAAAACTTACCCCTTCTGCTGGCAGATTGCAGGAGCACTTGCTTACAAACAGCCCGACTTGGCATGGTGCCACTTTCTGGGAACAGCGTATGTGGATTTTCAGGCCAGCGGCCACTCCAGCCCAGCCCAAAAAACTACGGCCTTTCCTGAATAAACTGACTGCCCCTCTGGTGGCAATGCAGAGCCACTTGCCTTCAAACAGCCACTGGCACGTGCACCTTTCATCTGGGAACCATCCTGGTATCGTGGATTTTCAGGAGCCAGCCGGCCACTCCCAGCCACAGCCCAACACAACACGGCCTTTTCCTGGAAGTAAAACTGACTGCCCTCTCTGGTGGCAGATTGCAGAGCCTTGCCTCTTCAACCAGCCCGACTGGCCTGTGCCACTTTCATCTGGAACCACCTGCGTATCGTGGATTTCAGGACAGCGCACTCCAGCCAAGCCCCAACACAACGGCCCTTTCCTGAAAACTGACGCCCATTCTGGCTGCAGATTGCAGGACACTTCTCTTCAAACCGCCGACTTGGCATGGTGCCACCTTTCATCTGGGAACATCCTGCGTATGGGATTTTCAGGAGCACGCCTCCAGCACAGGCCAAACAAACACGGCCCTTTTCCTGGAAAAAATACGCCCTTTGGTGGCAGATTGCAGAGCCACTCCTATCAAACCGCGACTGGCAGGTGCCACTTCATCTGGAACACCTGGTATCGTGGATTTTAGGACCAGCCGGCACTCCAGCACAGGCCCCAAACAAACTACGGCCCTTTTCCTGAATAAACTGACCTGCCCATCTCTGGTGGAGATTGCAGGAGCCACTTGCTCTATCAACCAGCCCGATTGGCAGGTGCCTTTCTTGGGACCATCTGGTATCGTGGATTCAGGACCAGCGCACTCCAGCCACAGCCAAACAAACACGGCCCTTTTCCCTGGAAGTAAAACTGACCTGCCCGTCGTCTGGCTGGCAGATTGCAGGAGCCACTTGCCTCTATCAAACCAGCCCGACTTGGCACTGGTGCCACTTTCATCTGGGAACCATCCTGCGTATCGTGGATTTTCAGGAGCCAGCCGGCCACTCCCAGACACAGCCCCAAACACAAACTACGGCCCTTTTCCCTGGAAGTAAAACTGACCTGCCCGTCTCTGGCTGGCAGATTGCAGGAGCCACTTGCCTCTATCAAACCAGACCGGCTCGGCACTGGTGCCACCTTTCATCTGGGAACCATCCTGCGTATCGTGGATTTTCAGGAGCCAGCCGGCCACTCCCAGCCACAGGCCCCCAAACACAAACTACGGCCCTTTTCCCTGGAAGTAAAACTGACCTGCCCATCATCTGGCTGGCAGATTGCAGGACCCACTTGCCTCTATCAAACCAGCCCGACTTGGCACTGGTGCCACCTTTCATCTGGAACCAT
>NW_026995491.1:0-3601 GCF_028769735.1 Zonotrichia leucophrys gambelii
CAGGAAAGGGCCGGTTTGTGTTGGGGCCTGGGTGGGAGTGGCCGGCTGCTCCTGAAAACCAGTCCCAGGAAAGTCCCAGTGAGGGGCCTGTCCGAGCGGGTGGTCAAGTCCCAAGTGGCCGCAATGCCGATTGATGAGGAAAGGTCAGTTTCTTCCGGAAAGGGCGGTTTGTGCGGGGCTTTAATGAGTGCCGGTGGTCCTGAAAATAAGATCCAGTGTTCCAGTGTGGTTGAGGCCAGTGGCTGGATATCGCAAGGTCTTAATTCCAGCAAAAGGCGGTTTTACTTCAGGGAGGCCGGGTCTGACCGTGCGTGGCGGAGGCTCCTGAAAATCCCGGGAGGATTGATGAAGGTGACGTGCCGAGGGCGGTTGTAGCCAGGGAGCAGTTGCGCGTGGGCGGTGTGTGTTTCCGAAAATCAGTTTTGTGGCCCTGGTGAGTGGCACTGGTCCGAATAAGCAGGTGGTTCCAAGCAGGTGCACCGTCAAGTCGGTGTTGCAGGAAAGTGGTCTGTTAGCCGGGGGAGGCAGCTTCTAATGAAAAGACCGGTATTTTCCCGGAAGGCTGGCTGGATGCCGCGGGCTGTGATTCACAACGGTGGTTCCTGAAGTGCGCCAGGGCCAGATTTTTCGGAAGGCCGTTTTTGTTGACGTGGAGTGGGTGCCTGAACTCCGCCAAAGCGGTGGTTTCCAGAAAGGCGCATGTTTGGTGGGGCTGTGCGGAGTGGCGCTGCTCCGAAATCCACGATGCAGGATGGTTCAGATGAAGAGGGACCAGTGCAGTGGCTGTTGCTGTGAGGTGCCTGCTCTGAAAACCAGATAGCAAGGTCAGTATTCAGGAAAGGCGAATTGTGGGGCTGTGTGATGGCCGGCTGGCCCTGAAATCAGTCGTTTCCAGGAAAGGGCCGAGTTTTGTTGGGTTGGGAGTGCCCTGCTCTGAATCCAGATAGCAGGTGGTTTCCAGGAAAGGGCCGTGTGGTCGGGCTGGTTTGAGGGGTGGCTCCTGAATCCACCGAACGGTGGTTAGTTGAGGGAAGGCCAGTTTGGTGTTGGAGGGGTGGATGGCCTGCTCTAAATCCGAAGCGGAGGTTCAGGGGCGCCTGAAATCCACATACGCAGATGTTCAGATGAAGTGCACAGTGCAGTGGCTGTTAAAGCAATGTCCTGCAATTGCCACCAGAGGCGTAGTTTTCGAAAGGGCCGTTGTTTGGCTGTGCTGGGTGCGCGCTCTGAAAATCCACAACGCAGATGGTCCAATAAGGTGCCATGCAGTCGGTGTTGATAAATGCTCTGCATCTGCAAATGAGTTTATTCCGGAAAAGGGCGTAGTATTGTTTGGCCTGTGGTGGAGTGCGGCTGGCTCTGAAAATCCAATACCAGGATGGTTCCAGATGAAAGGGCCAGTCATCGGGCTGTTATAAGGCAAGTGGCTCTGCAATCTCCAGCCAGAAGGGGGTAGTTTTTTCAGGAAAGGCGTGGTTGGTTGGGCCTGTGGCGGAGTGGCCGCTGGCCCTGAAATCCCGATACAGGATGTTCCCAATGAAAGTGGCACAGTGCCATCGTGGTTGAAGACATGCTCTCATCTGCACCAGAAGGGTGTTTATTCCGGAAAGGGCCGGTTTGTTGGGCTGTGGGAGTGCGGCTGCTCCGAAAATCCCGATAGCGGATGTTCCAAAAGTGCACCGTGCATCGGGGTTGATAGAATGCTCGCAATCTCAGCCAATGGGGTTTTTTCAGGAAAAGGGCCGTGTTTGTGTGGCCTTGGCTGGATGCGGTGCTCTGAATCCACGATACCAGAGTTCCAGATAAAGTGCACGGCATGGTGGTGATAGACAAGTGTCTGCAATCTGCAGCAGAAGGGGGTAGTTGTTCCAGGAAAGGGCGTTTTTGGCTGTGTGGATGGCGTGGCCTGAAACCACATACAGAGTTCCAGATGAAGGTGCACAGTGCAGCGGTGTTGATAAGCAAGTGTCCTAATCTGCCAGCAAGGCGTCGTTTCTCCAGAAAGCTGTTTGTTGGGCTGTGGTGGGTGCGCTGCTCCTGAAAATCCATACGCAGGATGGTCCAATGAAAGTGGACTGCATGTGTTAAGGCAATGTCCTGCAATCTGCCAGCAATGCGTGTTTTTCGAAGCGTTGTTTGGGCTGTGGTGGTGGCGCTCTGAAACGATACAATGGTTCAATGAAGTGCCAGTCATGCTTGAAAGCTCATTCCCAAGGAGTTTTATTCCAGGGAAAAGGGCCGTGTTTGTTTGGGGGCCTGTGCTGGGAGTGGCCGGCTGGCTCCTGAAAATCCACGATACGCAGGATGGTTCCCAGATGAAAGGTGGCACCATGCCAGTCGGGCTGGTTGATAGGCAAGTGGCTCCTGCAATCTGCCAGCCAGAGACGGGCAGGTCGTTTTTTCCAGGGAAAAGGGCCGTGTTTGTGTTGGGGCCTGTGGCTGGGAGTGGCCGCTGGCTCCTGAAAATCCACGATACGCAGGATGGTTCCCAGATGAAAGGTGGCACCAGTGCCAAGTCGGGCTGGTTGATAGAGCAAGTGGCTCCTGCAATCTGCCAGCAGAAGCGGGGGTTAGTTTTGTTTGCCAGGGAAAAGGGCCGTGGTTTGTGTTCGGGGGCCTGTGGCTGGGAGTGGCCGGCTGGCTCCTGAAAATCCACGATACGCAGGATGGTTCCCAGATGAAAGGTGGCACCAGTGCGAGTCGGGCTGGATTGATAGAGGCAAGTGGCTCCTGCAATCTGCCAGCCAGAAGCGGGCAGGTCAGTTTTACTTCCAGGAAAAGGGCGTGGTTTGTGTTCGGGGGCCGGTGGCTGGGAGTGGCCGGCTGGCTCCTGAAAAATCCACGATACGCAGGATGGTTCCCAGATGAAAGGTGGCACCAGTGCCAAGTCGGGCTGGTTTGATAGAGGCAAGTGGCTCCTGCAATCTGCCAGCCAGATGACGGGGCAGGTCAGTTTTACTTCCAGGGAAAAGGGCGTAGTTTGTGTTCGGGGCCTGTGGCTGGGAGTGGCCGGCTGGCTCCTGAAAATCCACGATACGCAGGATGGTTCCCAGATGAAAGGTGGCACAGTGCCAAGTCGGGCTGGATTTACGAGTACAAGTGGCTCTGCAATCTGCCAGCCAGATGACGGGCAGGTCAGTTTTATTCCAGGGAAAAGGGCCGTAGTATTTGTTTGGGGCCTGGCTGGGAGTGGCCGGCTGGCTCCTGAAAATCCACATACGCAGGATGGTTCCCAGATGAAAGGTGGCACCAGTGCAGTCGGGCTGGTTTGATAGAGCAAGTGGCTCCTGCATCTGCCAGCCAGAAGCGGGCGGGTTAGTTTTTTTGCCAGGGAAAAGGGCCGTGGTTTGTGTTTCGGGGCCTGTGGCTGGGAGTGGCCGGCTGGCTCCTGAAAATCCACGATACGCAGGATGGTTCCCAGATGAAAGGTGGCACCAGGTGAAGTCGGGCTGGTTTGATAGAGCAAGTGGCTCTGCAATCTGCCAGCCAGATGATGGGCAGGTCGTTTTACTTCCAGGGAAAAGGGCCGTGGTTTTGTTTCGGGGGCCTGTGGCTGGGAGTGGCCGGCTGGCTCCTGAAAATCCACGAACGCAGGATGGTT
>NW_026995492.1:0-3601 GCF_028769735.1 Zonotrichia leucophrys gambelii
CTTTAACTTTAACTTTTAAATTTAAAATTTAACTTTTAAATTTAACTTTAACTTTTTAAATTTTAACTTTTTTAACTTTAATTTAAATTAACTTTTTAAATTTAACTTTAAAATTTAACTTTAATTTAACTTTTAACTTTAACTTTAAATTTAACTTTAAAATTTAACTTAACTTTAAATTTTAAATTTTTTAACTTTAAATTTAACTTTTAACTTTAAAATTTTTAAATTTAACTTAACTTTAACTTTAACTTTTTCTTTTAAAATTTAACTTTAACTTTTAACTTTAACTTTAAATTTAACTTTACTTTAACTTTTTAAATTTAACTTTAACTTTAATTTTTCTTTAAATTTTAAATTTTTCTTAAACTTGAAATTTTAAATTTAACTTTAACTTAAATTTAACTTTAAATTTTTAATTTAACTTTAACTTTAAATTTAACTTTAACTTTAACTTTAACTTTAACTTAAACTTAAATTAACTTTTTAACTTTTTTCTTTTCTTTACTTTAACTTAACTTAACTTTAACTTTTAAATTTTAAATTTTAAATTAACTTAACTTTAAATTTAACTTAACTTAACTTTAAAAATTTAACTTTAACTTTTAACTTTAACTTTAACTTTAACTTAACTTTAACTTAACTTAACTTTAACTTAACTTTAACTTAATTTTAAATTTAACTTTCTTTAACTTTTAAATTAACTTTAACTTTAACTTTAACTTTTAAATTTAACTTTTTAAAAACAATTTGTTTTTTTTTTTGGGTTTTTTTTTTTTTTTTTTTTAACAACTTTAAAAACCCCAACCCTTTTAAATTTAACTTTAAAAATTTAACTTTTAACTAACTTTAACTTTTAACAAACAACAACTTTTAAATTTTAACCCGTACAACTTTTCTTTTAACTTTTCTTTTAAATAACTTTTAACTTTAATTTAACTGGGGAATTTAACTTAACAAAATTTTAAATAACTTTAACGAACTAAAACTTAACAACTTTTAACAAAATTTTAACTTTTAACTTTAACTTTTAAATTTAAAAATTTAAATTTTCTTTTAAATTTTAACTTTCAAAAATTTTCTTTAAATTTTAATTTTAAAAACTTTTTCTTTTAACTTTAACCCAACAACAACTTTAACAACTTTTTCTTTAACGTTTTAAATTTTAAATTTAAAAAAAGTTTTAACTTAAAAATTTTAAAAACTAACTTAACAAAACTTTTTAAATTTTAAATTTTAAATTTTAACTTTTTCTAACTTTAAAAATTTTAACTTTAAATTTTAACCTTAAAACTTTAAAAAAAACTTTGAACTTAACTTTTAAGGAACTTTTAAATTTTCAACTTTTAACTTTAATTTAAGGAAAACTTTAACTTTTAACTTAACTTTTTCTTTAAAACTTTAAAAAATTTTAAATTTTAACCCTTTAAATTTTAACTTAACAAACTTACTTTTAAATTTTAAATTTTCTTTTAACTTTTTTAACTTTTGAACTTTTAAAAACTTTTAAATTTTAACCCCAACTTTAATTTTAAAAACTTTTAACTTTTAACTTAAAACCTTTTAAATTTTAAATTTAACTTTTAAAAACTTTAACTTTAAATTTTAACAACTTTTCTTTTAACAAAAAACAACGTAACTTTTAAATTTTCTTTTAAATTTTAAATTTTAAAAACTTAACTTAAATTTTTAAATTTTAAAAACTTTTAAATTTTAACTTTAACTTAACTTTTAATTTAACTAACTTTAACTTAACAAACTTTAACTTTTAACTTTTAACTTTTAACTTTAACAACTTTATAACTTTTAAATTTTAACTTTTAACCCTTTTTAAATTTTAACGTTTAAAAACTTAACTTTTCTTTAAATTTTAACTTAAATTTAACTTTTAAATTTAACAACTTTTAAATTTTAAATTTTAAATTCAAACTTTAACTTTAACTTTTAACTTTTAAATTTTAAAAACTTTTTTTAAAAACGTAACAAAATTTTAAATTTTAACTTTTTTTGTTTTTTTTTTTTTGGTTTTTTTTTTTTTTTCTTTTAAATTTTAAATTTAACCCTTTTAACTTTTAAATTTTAAATTTTCTTTTAAAATTTTAAATTTTAACTTTAACTTTTAAATTTTAACTTTAACTTTTAACTTTTAACTAAACTAACTTTTTCTTTAAAAATTTTAAATTTTAAATTTTAAATTTTAACTTTAACTTTTAAATTTTAACCCCTTTTAACTTTAAAACTTTTAACTTTTCTTTAACTTTAACTTTTCTTAAATTTTAACTTTAAATTTTAAATTTTAAAAACTTTTAAACAACAACTTTTAACTTTAACTTTTAACAAACCTTTTAAAAACTTTTAAATTTTAACTTTTAACTTAACTTTTAAAGTAACTTTTAACTTTAACTTTTAAATTTTAACTTTAACTTTTAACTTTAACTTTTAACATTTAAACTTTAACTTTTAACTCTTTTTCAAACTTTTAAATTTTAAAATTTAACTTTTTAACTCTTTAACTTTTAACCCTTTTAACAAACTTTTAAATTTAACTTTTAACTTTTAAAAACCCAACTTTAACTTTTAAATAATTTTCTTTTAATGAACCCTTTTAAATTTTCCCTATTTTAACTTTTAAATTTAAAAACTTTAATTTTTTAACTTTTAACTTTTTTAAACTTTTCTTTTAAATTTTAACTTTTAACTTAACTTTTTCCTTTTAAAAACTTTTAAATTTTAAATTTTAACTTTAACTTTTAACTTTTAACTTTTCTTTTAACTTAAAATTTTAAATTTTTAAACTTTTAACTTTAACTTTAACTTTTAAATTTTAACTTTAACTTTTAAATTTTAACTTTAACTTTTAACAACAACAACTTTTAATTTAACTTTTTCTGAACTTTAACTTTTAACTTTAACCCTTTTAAATTTTAACTTTTAACTTTTAAAAACAAATAAACTAATTTTTTTTAATTTTCTTTTAACTTTAACTTTTAACTTTCCCCTTTTAAATTTTCAACTTTAACAACTTTTAAATTTTTAACTTTAACCCCTTTTTAACTTTTAACTTTTAACCCATTTTCTTTTAAAATTTAAATTTTAACTAATTAAAAAAACAACTTTAACTTTAAAGTTTAACTTTTTCAAACTTTTAAAAAAAACCTAACTTAACTTTAACTTTTAAAAAACTTTTAACTTTACCCTTTTAAAAAACTTTAACTTAAATTTTAACCCTTTTAAATTTTTAACTTTAAACTTTTAACTGGGGAAATTTTAACTAATTTAACTTTTAAAAAAACTTTTAACTCTAAAAATTTTAATTTTAAATTTTCTTTAAAATTTTAAATTTTAAATTTTAACTTTAATTAACTCTTTTAATTTTAAATTTTAAAAAACTTTTAACTTTTAAAAATTTTCACCTTTTAAATTTTAACTTTTTAACAAAAATTTTAACCCCCCTTTTCTTTAACCCCTTTAAAAAAACTTTTAACCCTTTAAAACTTAAACTTTAACTTTTAAAATTTTAAATTTTAACTTAACTTTTAACTTAATAACTTTAACTTTTAAAATTTAACTTTTAACTTTTAAAGCCTTTTAACAACTTTTC
>NW_026995493.1:0-3601 GCF_028769735.1 Zonotrichia leucophrys gambelii
GGGGGCCCGGGAAAAGGGGGGGCCAAAGGGCGGTTTTTAAAGGGGGGGTTTTTGGGGGGGGGGGGGTTTTTTTCCCGGGGGGGGTGGAAAAATTTCCCGTTTTGGAAAGGGGTGGTTTTCCGAAAAAGGGGGGGGCCCCTGGGGGGCCCCCCGCGGTGGGAAAAAAGAAGGAAGGGGGGCCCCGCACACCCCAAGGGGGGGGGTTTTTTTCCCGGGAAAAAGGGGCCTGGGTTTTGTTTGGGGGGGTGGTGGGAGTGGCCGGGGGGGGGCCCAAAAAAGGGGGAAAAGGTTGCCCGGGGGGTTTTTGTCCGGGGGTTTTCCCGGCGGGTTTTTTGGGGGGGGGGGGGGGGGGGGGGGGGGGGGGGGGGGGGGGGGGGGGGGGGGGGGGGGGGGGGGGGGGGGGGGGGGGGGTTTTATTCAGGGAAAAAGGGGCCTTTTTGTGTTTGGGGGGCCCGTGGTGGGAGGGGGCCGGGTGGCTCTGAAAATCACGCCAGGATGGTTCCGATGAAAGGTGGCACCAGTGCCAAGTCGGCTGGTTTGATAGAGCAAGTGGCTCCTGCATCTGCCACCAGAGCGGGGGGTGGTTTTTTTGCCAGGGAAAAGGGCCGTGGTTGTTGTTTGGGGCCGTGTGGCTGGGAGTGGCCGGCTGGCTCCTGAAAATCCACGCCCCGCAGGATGGTTCCCAGATGAAAGGTGGCACCAGTGCCAAGTCGGGCTGGTTTGATAGAGCCAAGTGGCTCCTGCATTCTGCCAGCCAGAAGCGGGGCGGGTGAGTTTTTTTGCCAGGGAAAAGGGCCGTGGTTTGTGTTTGGGGGCCTGTGGCTGGGAGTGGCCGGCTGGCTCCTGAAAATCCACGATCGCAGGATGGTTCCCAGATGAAAGGTGGCACCAGTCCAAGTCGGGCTGGTTTGATAGAGCCAAGTGGTCCTGCAATCTGCCAGCCAGAATGGGAGGTCAGTTTTATTTCCAGGGAAAAGGGCCGTAGTTTGTGTTTGGGGGCTGTGGCTGGAGTGGCCGGCTGGCTCCTGAAAATCCACGCCGGCAGGATGGTTCCCAGATGAATGGTGGCACCAGTGCCAGTCGGGTGGTTTGATAGAGGCAAGTGGCTCCTGCATCTGCCAGCCAGAAGCGGGGCGGGTGAGTTTTGTTTGCCAGGGGAAAAGGGCCGTGGTTTGTGTTCTGGGGCCTGTGGTGGGAGTGGCCGGCTGGCTCCTGAAAATCCACGACGGCAGGATGGTTCCCAGAACCAAGGTGGCACCAGTGCCGAGTCGGGCTGGTTTGATAGAGCCAAGTGGCTCCTGCAATCTGCAGCCAAGGGGGCAGGTGAGTTTTTTCCAGGGGAAAAGGGCAGTGGTTGTGTTTGGGGGCCTGTGGTGGGAGTGGCCGGCTGGCTCCTGAAATCCACGAGCGAGGATGGTTCAGATGAAAGGTGGCACCATTTCCAAGTCGGGCTGGTTTGATAGAGCCAAATGGTCCCGCAATCTGCCCGCCCGAAAATGGGGAGGTCAGTTTTTTTCCAGGGAAAAGGGCGTGGGTTTTTGTTTGGGGGGTGGCTGGGAGTGGCGGCTGGCTCCCGAAAATCCACGCCGGCAGGATGGTTCCCAGATGAAAGGGGGCACCAGTGCCAAGTCGGGGTGGTTTTGATAGAAGCAAGTGGCTCCTGCAATTGCAGCAGAAGGGGGCGGGTGAGTTTTGTTTTCCAGGGAAAGGGCCGTGGTTTTGTTCGGGGCGGGGGGGGGGGGCCGGCTGGGTCGAAAAAACCCGGTTTCAGGATGGTTCCCAGAAAGGGGGGACAGTCCGGGGGGCTGGGTTTTATAGAGCCGTGGCCTGCAATTTTGCAGCCGAAGCGGGCGGGGTAGTTTTTTTCCAGGGGGAAAAAGGGGCCTTTGGTTGTGTTTGGGGGGGGGGGGGGGGGGGGGGGGGGGGGGGGGGGGGGGGGGGGGGGGGGGGGGGGGGGGGGGGGGGTGGGGGGGGGGGGGGGGGGGGGGGTGGGGGGGGGGGGGGGGGGGGGGGTGGGGGGGGGGGTGGGGGGGGGGGGGGGGGGTGGGGGGGGTGGGGGGGGGGGGGGGGGGGGGGGGGGGGGGGGGGGGGGGGGGGGTGGGGGTGGGGGGGGGGGGGTGGGGGGGTGGGGGGGGGGGGGGGGGGGGGGGGGGGGGGGGGGGGGGGGGGGGGTGGGGGGGGGGGGGGGGGGGGGGGGGGGGGGGGGGGGGTGGGGGGGGTGGGGGTGGGGGGGGGGGGGGGGGGGTGGGGTGGGGGTGGGGGGTGGGGGTGGGGGGGGGGGGGGGGGTGGGGGGGGGGGGGGGGGGGGGGTGGGGGGGGGGGGGGGGTGGGGGTGGGGGGGGGGGGGGGTGGGGGGGGGGGGTGGGGGGGGGGGGTGGGGGGGTGGGGGGGTGGGGGGGGGCCTGTGGGCTGGGAGTGACAGCTGGCTCTGAAATCCACGGATACGCAGGTGGTTCCCAGATGAAGGTGGAACAGTGCCAAGTCGGACTGGTATGATAGTTCAAAGAGGCTCCTGCAATCTACTATCCAGAAGCGGGGCAGCTGAGTTTTGTTTGCCAGGGAAAAGGGCCGTGGTTTGTGTTCGGGGACCTGTGGCTGGGAGCGGCGGCTGGCCTCCTGAAAATCCACGATACGCAGGATGGTTCCCAGATGGAAGGTGGCACCAATGCCAAGTCGGACTGGTATGATAGTTCAAAGGTGGCTCCTGCAAGCTACCATCAGACGGGGCAGCGGAGTATTTTTTCCAGGGAAGGGCGTGGTATGTGTTGGGGCCTGTGTACTGGGAGTGGCCGGCTGGCTCTGAAAAATCACGATATGCAGGAGGTTTCCAGATGAAAGGTGGCACCAGTACAAGTCGGGCTGGTTTGATAGAGCAAGGGCGTCTGCAACTTCCAAGGCCAGAAGGTTGGCAGGCAGTTTTACTTCCAGGGAAAAGGGCCGTAGTTTGTGTTTGGGGCTGTGGCTGGGAGTGGCGGCTTGGATCCTGATAAATACACGGTGCGCAGGATGGTTGCCAGATGAAAGGTGGAACCCGTGCCAAGTCGGGCTGTTTTGATAGAGCCAAGTGGCTCTGCAAATCTGCCAGCAGAAAGATAAGAAGGTCAGTTTTACTTCGGGGAAAGGCCGTGGTTGTGTCGGGGGCTGTGGTGGGAGGTGGCCCCGCCCCCCCCCCCACCCCCCCACCCCCCCGCCAGGCTGGCTCCTGAAATCCACGCCGCGCAGGATGGTTCCCATACCAAGGGAGCACCTGTGTCGAGTCGGGCTGGTTTGATAGAGCCAAGTGGCTCTGCAATTGCCAGCCAGAAGCGGGGCGGTGAGTTGTATTTTCCAGGGAAAAGGGGCCGTGGTAAATGTTTGGGGGCCTGTGGCTGAGAGTGGCTAAGCTGGATCCCTGAAAATCCACGATACGCAGGATGGTTCCCAGATGAAAGGTGGCACCAGTACCAAGTCGGGTGGCTTTGTAGAGCCAAGTTTCTCCTGCAATCTGCCAGCCTTGAAGCGGGCGGGTGTGTTTTGTTTGCCATGGGAAAAGGGCCTTGGCTTGTGTTTGGGGGCCTGTGGCTGGGAGTGGCCGGTGGATCTGAAAATCACACGCTGTGCA
>NW_026995494.1:0-3599 GCF_028769735.1 Zonotrichia leucophrys gambelii
GCCGGCCCCTCCCAGCCCCAGGCCCCAAACAAAACACGGGCCCTTTTCCCCCGGAAAAAAACTAACCCCCCCCTTCTGGGCAGTTGCAGGACCACTTGTCTTCAAACCCCCAAATTGGCACTGGTGCCACCTTTCATCTGGGAACCATCCTGCGTATCGTGGATTTTCAGGAGCCAGCCGGCCACTCCCCGCCACAGCCCCCAAACACAAACCCGGCCCTTTTCCCTGGCAAAAAACTTACCCCCCGCTTCTGGCTGGCAGATTGCAGGAGCCATTTCCCCTATCAAACCAGCCCAAATCGGCACTGGTGCCCCCTTTCATCTGGGAACCATCCTGCGTATCGTGGATTTCAGGAGCCACCGGGCCACTCCCAGCCACAGGCCCCAACAAAAATGGCCCTTTTCCCTGGAAAAAACTACCGCCACCCTCTGGCGCAATTGCAGGACCACTTCCCCAAAATCAACCGCCCTTGGCACTGGTCCCCCTTTCATCTGGGCCATCCTGCGTATCGTGGATTTTCAGGGGCCAGCCGGCCACTCCCAGCCACAGGCCCCCGAACACAAACCACGGCCCTTTTCCCTGGCAAACAAACTTACCCACCCGCTTCTGGCTGGCAGATTGCAGGAGCCTTGCCTCTATCAACCAGCCGACCTTGCACTGGTCCACCTTTCATCTGGGAAACCCTCCGCTATTTGGATTTTCAGGAGCCAGCGGCCACTCCCAAGCCACAGGCCCCAAACAAACAACGGCCTTTTCCCTGGAATAAAACTGACCCGCCCATTTTTGGCTGGCAGATTGCAGAGCCACTTTGTCTATCAAACCACCGACTTGGGACTGTGCCCCTTTCATCTGGGAACCATCCTGCGTATCGTGGATTTTCAGGAGCCAGCCGGCCACTCCCCGGCCACAAAGGGCCCCCACACAAACCACGGCCCTTTTCCCTGGCAAAAAAATACCCACCCGCTTTTGGCTGGCAGATTGCAGGAGCCACTTGCCTCTATCAACCAGCCGACTCGGCACTGGTGCCACCTTTCATCTGGGAACCATCCTGGATTGTGGATTTTCAGGGGCCAGCCGGCCACTCCCAGCCACAAGGGCCCAAAAGCAATCTACGGCCCTTTTCCCTGGAAGTAAAACTGACCTGCCATTTCTGGCTGGCAATTGGGAGGAGCCATTTTTTTTACTATCAAACCTCCAACTTGGCACTTGTGCCACCTTTCTCTGGGACCATCCTGCGTAAACGTGGATTTTCAGGAGCCAGCCGGCCACTCAGCCACAGGCCCCCAAACAAACTACGGCCCTTTTTTCCCCGGAAGTAAAACTGACCTGCCCTCATCTGGCTGGCAGATGCAGAGCCACTTGCCTCTATCAACCTCCCCGACTTTGGGACCCGGTGCCACCTTTCATCTGGGAACCATTTCCTGCGTATCGTGGATTTTCAGGGCCAGCCGGGCCCCTCCACCACAGGGCCCCAAACACAAACTACGGCCCTTTTCCCTGGAAGTAAAACCCCGACCTCCCGCATCTGGCTGGCAAATTGCAGGAGCCACTTGCCTCTATCAAACCAGCCCGACTCGGCACTGGTGCCACCTTTCCTGGGACCATCCGCGTATGTGGGTTTTCAGGAGCCAGCCGGCCACTCCCAGCCACAGCCCCAAACAAAACTACGGCCCTTTTCCCTGGAATAAAACGACCTGCCCACTTCTGGCTGGCAGATTGCAGGAGCCACTTGGCCCCTATCAACCAGCCCACTTTCACTGTGCCACCTTTCATTGGGAACCATCCGGATTGGATTTTCAGGGGCCACCCCCCATCCCACCACAGGCCCCCCAAAAAAAACCGGCCCTTTTCCCCCGGAATAAAAACCTGCCCCTCTGGCTGGAGATTTCAGGAGCCACTTTCTATCAAACCCCCCGGATTGGGGACTTTCATTTGGGTTGACTGGACAGGGGCCAGCCCCCCCAGAAGGCCCCCAAAAACCCCGGGCCCTTTTGAAACCCAAAAAAACCGTTTTCTAATTAAAAAAGCCCCCTTTATAAAAAAACTCGGAAAAGGGGAAAAAATTGGGCCCCCCTTTTCATTTTCCCCACCCGGCCCTCCCCCAACCCCAAAAAAACCACGCCCTTTTTCCCCAAAAACCCACCCCCGTTCTGGGGAAAGGACCTTTCTCTTCAAAAGCCTTCCCTGGGACCACTGGGGAAACCCCGTTGTGGTTTTCATGGCACCGCCCTAAAAACCCCCCTCCCGGCCCCTTTTCCCCCAAAAAACCCTCCCCCCTTGGCTGGCCCCAAAAAGCCTTTTTTTCAAAAGCCTTGCCTGGGCCCCTTTTTGGGGGCCATTGCCTATTTTCCAGGGGGCCGGGCCCTCCCCCAAGCCCCCCCAAAAAAAAAAAGGCCCCCCTTTTTTCCCCGGAAAAAACTAGCCCCTCGGCCGATTTAAGGCCCCCCCCCCCCCCTCCTTTCCCCCCACTGGCCGGGGCCTTTTTTACTCCATCCCCTATCTTTTTAAGCCAAGGATAGCCCAGGCCCCAAAAAAACAAGGGGGTTAAAATTTCCTCCCTCTCTGCGGGTTGCGGCCCCCCTTCCCACAAACCCCCCCGCTACCCCCCGTCCCTTTCTTTGGGCCCCTGCTTTTGGGGGGGTTTTTGGACCAAACCCCATCCCAGCCTCCCCAAAATTACCCCGGCCTTTTTTCCCCAATCCGCCTGCCCACCGGGGTGGCAGTTGGAGGAACCCTTGGGTTCCCAAAAAGGATTTCACGGGGCCCCCTTGCTAAAACCCCGTATTTGGGTTTCAACCACGGCCACCCCAGCCCAAACCCAAAAACCCAAAAATTTTTTGGGTAAAAAACCTCCCAATTTTTCCCACTTCCCCTTTTTCAAACCCCAAAGCACTGGCCACCCTTTTATTGGGAAACCTCCGGGTATGTGGATTTTCAGGGCCACCGGGCCCCCCACCACAGGCCCCAAAAAAAACCACGCCCCTTTCCCCGGAATAAAACGGACCTGCCCCTCTGGGTGGCAATTGCAGAAAACCCTCTAAAACCCCCTGGGCCCGGTGCCCCCTTTATCTGGAAACCCTCCCGGTATGGGATTTTCAGGCCAGCGGGGACTCCAGCCACAGGCCCCCAAAACAAACCACGCCCTTTTCCCTGGAAAAAAACCCCCCTTTTTGCGGGGAATTGCAGAGCCACTTGTTAAAACAAACCCAAAGGACTGGCCACCTTCCGGGAACCATCCGGTATTTTGGTTTCGGAGCCCCGCCGGCCCCTCCCCGCCACAGGCCCCCAAAAAATAACGCCCCTTTTTCCCGGAAGAAAAAATGACCTCCCTCCTGGCTGGCAATTGCAAGGGGCCCCTTGTCTATCAAACCACCCGGGCTTGGGACTTTCCCCTTTTATTGGGAAACCCCTAGGGGGTTTTAGAGCCCCCGGCCACTCCCAGCCCCCAGGCCCCCAAAAACAAACCCCCGGGCCCCCTTTCCTGGAAAAAAACTACCCCCCCGCTTTTGGGTTCCCGATTGCAGGGCCCTTGCCTCTATCAAAACCAGCCCGACTTGGGACTGGGCCCCCTTTCTGGAACATCCTTGGGATGTGATTTT
>NW_026995495.1:0-3591 GCF_028769735.1 Zonotrichia leucophrys gambelii
CACCGGCCTCCCGCCGCCCCCAACAACCCACGGCCTTTCCGGCAACACACTCCACCTTCTCTGAACTCGCTCACTGCTGATAGCCAGCCGCACTCGCCCGGTCCCAACTGCCATTGATGAAAACCCCCTATCCTGGATTCAGGACCACCTCACACAAGGCCTTGGCATACAAACGCCCTGACCCTGGCAATTAAGGACGCCGCCTCTCGCAATGCCGACCCATTCCATCATCACCGGACTCCACTGCCGCTTTCTGGCGTCCGCGCACTCGTGGATTCCAGCCACCGTCCACTCCACACAGGCCCGAACACAAACCGGCTTTTCTGGACAAAACCACCATCCCCACCAACACTGCCTTCCCTGGCAAACAGAACCACCTGTCCCTTCTGAACTCGAGGCCACTTCCTGCCAACCAGCCCACTGGAACATCCCCCTTTTCCTGGAAATCCGCCCGCTCTCCAGCGCCGCCCAGCCCAACAAAACCGGCCCTTTTCTGGACAAATCAGGCCTCTGTGTGGATTGCGGAGCCATCTCTATAAACAGCCACTGGCACTGTCCCCTTGGGAACCTCCTGCGTCTGGATTTTCAGAGGCCGCCCTCACAGCCCCAACAGCCGCCACTTCCGAACTGCCCTCCGCGTTAAACTGGCACTCCGCGATCATTGCTATCAACGCCCACCGCCGGTCCCACTGCATGGACCCTGGTAGATCGGACCACCGCACGTTCACGTCAGCCCCAACAAACCCGCCTTCCGAAACAAACTGGCCCTTTCCTGGAATACAGCCCTTCATAGACGACCACTGGCAGCCACTCACTGACCTCTGCAGTGATTTCGCCCGGCACCCAGCACAGGCCCACAACCAGCTTCCCTGGAAACTTGCCCTCTGGGGAGATGAGCCACGCTCCACCCCACTGCACGCCTTTCCTGGAAGACTATTCAGACAGCGCACTCCAGCACGCCAACAAACAGCCCTAATGCCGTTTGGATTGACCCTCTATAACGCTGGACTGGCCTCACACAGCTTCAGCACTGCTTCAACAGCCACCAGGCCTTTCTCTGAACCACCCTTGGGATTTTAGAGCCACGCCTCCACCAGCCACCTGCCTTTCTGGAAAAATACCGCGCTCGCAATGCGGACCACTCCTTAAACCCCCTGGTGCCACTTCAGACATCTCTATCGTGATTTTCGGACGCCGCACTCAGCACCCGAACCATCTGCGTATCGTGGATTTTCGGCAGCGGCCACTCCAGCCAGGCCCAAAACACGGCCTTCCTGGAAAAAATACGCCCTCGTGGAGATGCGAGCATTCTCTATCAAACCAGCCGACTGCACGTGCCCCTTTCACTGGGAACCATCTGGTATTGATTTTCAGGAGCACGTCCACAGCCACAAAGCTTCCTGAAAAACTACCCTTGTGGCAATTGCGGAGCACTTCCTAAACAGCCGACTGCACGGTGCCTTTCATTGGAACATCGGATCGTGGATTTTCAGGAGCCAGCCGGCCACTCCCAGCCACAGGCCCCAACAAAACACGGCCCTTTCCTGGTAAAAACTACCGCCCGCTCTGGCTGGCAGATTGCAGGAGCCACTTGCCTCTATCAAACCAGCCCGACTCGGCACTGGTGCCACCTTTCATCTGGGAACCATCCTGCGTATCGTGGATTTTCAGGAGCCAGCCGGCCACTCCCAGCCACAGGCCCCAAACACATACCATGCCCTTTTCCTGGAAAAAACTACCGCCCGCTTCTGGCTGGCAGATTGCAGGAGCCACTTGCCTCTATCAAACAGCCCGACTCGGCACTGGTGCCACCTTTCATCTGGGAACCATCCTGCGTATCGTGGATTTTCAGGAGCCAGCCGGCCATCCCAGCCACAGGCCCCCAACACAAACCACGGCCCTTTCCCTGGAAAAAAACTCACGCCCTCTGGCTGGCAGATTGCAGGAGCCTTCCTCTATCAAACCAGCCGACTTGGCACTGGTGCCACCTTTCATCTGGGAACCATCCTGGTATCGTGGATTTTCAGGAGCCAGCCGGCCACTCCCAGCCACAGGCCCCCAAACAAACACGGCCCTTTTCCTGAAAAAAACTCACCGCCCGCTTCTGGCTGGCAGATTGCAGGAGCCACTTCTCTATCAAACCAGCCCGACTTGGCACTGGTGCCACCTTTCATCTGGGAACCATCCTGCGTATCGTGGATTTTCAGGAGCCAGCGGCCACTCCCAAGCCACAGGCCCCCGAACACAAACTACGGCCTTTTCCCTGGAAACAAAACTACCTGCCCCGCTTCTGGCTGGCAGATTGCAGGAGCACTTGCCTCTATCAAACCAGCCCGACTTCGGCACTGGTGCCACCTTTCATCTGGGAACCATCCTGCGTATCGTGGATTTTCAGGAGCCAGCCGGCCACGGGCCCCCCGCCCCGGCCCAACAAAACAGGCCCTTTTCCCTGGAAAAAAAAACTGCCCGCTCTGGCTGGGGATGCAGGAGCCCCTTCCTCCAACCAGCCCACTCCACTGGTGCCACCCTTTTATCTGGGAACCATCCCGCTAGGGTTTTTAGGAGCCCCCCGGCCCTCCCACCCCCGGCCCCCAAAAAAACCACGCCCTTTTCCCTGGAAAAAAACAACCCGCCCCCTTTTGGCTGGGAGATTGCAGGGGCCCCCTTCCCTCAAAACCACCCCATGCATGGTGCCACCTTTCACTGGGATCCATCCGCTATGGGATTTTTAGACAGCCGGGCCCCTCCAGCCCAGGCCCCCAAAACCAAAAAAGGCTTTTTTCCCGGAATAAAACACCGCCCTTCTGGGTGGCGATTGCAGAGCCACTTCCCCCATCAAACCAGCCTTTTTCACTGGGCCACCTTTATCTGGGAACCATCCGCAAAAGGGATTTTCAGGGGCCCGCCGGCCCCCCCAGCCCCAGGCCCCAAAAAAAACCCCGGCCCCTTTTTTCCCCGGAAAAAAACTATGCCCCCCCTTTTTTGTGGAGATTGCGGAGAAATTTTCCCCCTTAAAAACCAGCCCCCCTGGCACTTGGGGGCCCCTTTTATTGGGGCCATCCTGCGTATCGGGATTTTTTGGAGCAGCCGGCCCCCTCCAACCCCAGGCCCCAAAAAAAACACGGCTCTTTTCCTGGAATAAAAAACCGCCTTCCCGGTGGGAGAGAGAGCCCCTTGCCCCATCAAACCCGCCCGACTTGGCACTGGGGCCACCTTTCATCTGGGAAAATCCCGCGTATCGTGGATTTTAGGAGCCAGCCGGCCCCTCCCAGCCCCAGGCCCCCAAAAAAAAACCACGGGTTTTCCCTGGAAAAAAACCACCCCCCCCCGCTTTTTGGCTGGCAGATTGCAGGGGCCCCCCAACATTATCAAACCACCCCCCCCCCCCCCCCCCCCCCCCCCCCCCCCCCCCAATTCACTTTCCACCTTCCCATCGGGGGAAAACCAAACCGGGTATCGTGGGTTTTTTGGGGCCAGGGCCACTCCCACCACACCCCAAACAAAAAACCCCGGCCTTTCCCCTGAAAAAAAACTGAGATGCCCCTCTTGGAGGTAGATGGGGGACCACTTTGTACTATCAAACCAGTCCCA
>NW_026995496.1:0-3584 GCF_028769735.1 Zonotrichia leucophrys gambelii
CCTTTGCGGAAGAAAACCGCTTCTTTCCCCCCGGCACTGGGGAGTGCGGCTGCTTCGGAAAAGGGGAAAATGAAGCGACACCGGATGTGTCGCAGTTTAAACTGTAGAAAACAGTACCCTTTCCACACTCCCCCCTTTTCCAAACACAGAACATTCGGTTGGAAGGGGTTTTGGGCAACTTTGTTTTTTTCTTTCAAAACACTTCAAAAATCTCTGCAACAGTTAAACAGATGGGGGGATGTTTTTGTGCAGGGACATTTTCCTTCCCAAATAGGGGAAAGTTTTTTTGCAATGATGTAGACCCCAAAAGTCCCGAAATAGAAGGGCGGGCCCCCGGGCTAAGGCCCGGTTTCCCGGCACATTTCGGGAGAAACCCCGCTCTGGAGTCACTTTGGGCCGGGACAATCGCCTTTTCGGAAGAAACCGCTTTTTCGCTCCGGCCCCCAAAAAAAAAGAAGTGCCAAACTAGGATTGTGTGCGCGCTTGCAAATGATGAAAACAGTCCTTACCCCACTCCCACCTTTTTCCCAAAAAACCATGAACTTCGGTGGAAAAGGTGTTTTTGGGCAACTTTTTTTTCTTCTTTCAAAACACTCTGCAAACCTCTCTGCAACTGTACAACCGATGGGGGTGTTTTCTGTGCGGCACGTTTTTTCCTTGCCAAAAGTGGAAAAAGTTTTTTGCAATGATGTAGACCACAAAAGTCCCGAAAGAAAAAGTACGGATGTCCCCGGGGCAAGCGCCGGGGCCCGGGCACATTTTGGCAGAAGCCGCCGCTCTGGAGTGCACTGTGACCGGGACAATCGCCCTTTGCGCGAAAAAGCCGCTTCTTGCTCCGGGTGCCGGGATGCGGTGCTTCGGAAAGGTGAAGAAGAGCTGCACAAACTTGGATGGGCGCACTTGCAAATGATGAAAACAGTCCTTTCCAACTCCTACCTTTTCCAAACACATGAACATTTGGTTGGAAGGTGTTTTGGACAACTTTTTTTTTCTTCCTGCAAAACACTCGCAAAACCCCTCTGCAAAATAAAAAACCCAGGGAGATTTTTTGTGCGGCACTTTCTCCTTGCCAACTAGTGGAATAGTTTTTTGCATGAGTAGACCCAAAGCCCGAAAGAAGAAGGTACGGGTGTCCCCGGAGCTAGCGCCGGGCCCGGGCACATTTGGCAGAACCGCCGCTCTGGAGTGCACTGTGACCGGCACATGCCTTTGCGCGAAAAAGCCGCTTCTTCGCCCCCGGGCCGGGATGCGGCTGCTTCCAAAGGGAAAATGAAGTGCACAAAAACTGGATTGTGGCGCAGCTTGCAAACTGATGAAAACGTACCTTACCCCAAATCCCACCTTTTCCAAAAAAACTTAACATTCGGTTGGAAGGTGTTTTGGACAACTTTGTTTTTCTTCCGCAAAACACTCTGCAACCTCTCTGCAACATGAAAAAACGCGGAGATTTTTTCTGTGCGGACGTTTCTCCCTTTCCAACATAGTGAATAGTTTTTTGCTGATGAACCACAAAAAACCCGAAGAAAAAGGACGGATGTCCCCGAGCTAAGCCCGGTCCCGGGAATTTCGGCAGAAGCCGCCGCTTGGAGTGCACTGTGACCCCAAATCGCCTTTTCGCGAAGAAGCCGCTTTTCGCTCCGGCAGCGGAGAGTGCGGCTGCTTTGGAAAGGTGAAGAATAAGCGCACAAAAACTAGGATTTTTGTGCGCAGCTTTGCAAATGATAGAAAACTCCTTACCCAAATCCTTTCCTTTTCCAAACACAGAAAATTCGGTGGGGGTTTTGGAAACTTTTTTTTTTTTCTGCAAAACACCTGCAAACCTCTCTGCAACTGTAAAAAACGTGGGGAGTTTTCTGTGCAGGCAAATTTTCCTTTCCAGACATTGTGGAATAGTTTTTGCAATGATGTAGCCCCAAAAGTCCCAAAAAAGAAGGTCGGATGTCCCCGGAGCTAACGCCCGGCCCGGGACTTTCGGCAGAAGCCGCGCCTGGAGTGCACTGAAACCCGGGACAATCGCCTTGCCGAAAAAGCCGCTTCTTGCCCCCGGAGCGGGAGTGCGGCTGCTTGGAAAAGGGGAAAATGAGGGTGCACAAAACTGGTGTGTGGCAGCTTGCAAATATAGAAAACAGACCTTACCCAACTCCTACCTTTTCCAAACACATGAACATCGGTTGGGAAAGGGGTTTTGGAAATTTGTTTTTTTCCGAAAAAACTCTGCACCCCCTCTGCAACATGTAAAACACGGGGGAGTTTTTTGTGCAGGCACAGTTTTCTCCTTGCCGAATAGTGGAAAAGTTTTTTGCAAGTGTAGACCCCAAAAATCCCGAAAGAAGAAGGTACGGGTTTCCCCGGAGCTAACGCCCGGTCCCCGGGACATTTTGGCAGAAGCCCCCCCTCTGGAGTGCCTGTGACCGGGACAAACGCCCTTTTCGGAAGAAGCCCCTTCCTTGCCTCCGGCAGCCGGGGAGTGCGGCTGCTTTCGGGAAAAGGGGAAAAATGAAACTGGGACAACACAAAGGGTTGTGTGCGCAGCTTGCAAACGGGTTGAAAAAAGACCTTTCCACACTCCACCCTTTTTTCCCAAAAACTTTAACATTCGGTTTGGGAAAAGGGGGTTTTTGGGCAACTTTTTTTTTTTTTCCCCGCAAAAAACTCTGCAAACCCCCTTTTAAAAATGTAAAAAAAGATGGGGGGGGTGTTTTCTGGCGGCACAGTTTCCCTTGAAACATAGGGGAAATTTTTTTCAAAATGTAACCCCCCAAAAATCCCAAAAAAGAAGGGGACGGATTCCCCGGGGCTAAGCGCCGGGCCCGGGGACATTTCGGCAAAAGCCCCCGCTCTGGAGTGCACTGGACCCGGGCCCAAACGCCTTTTTTGGGGGAAAAAGCCGCTTCTTCCCTCCGGCCGGGAATGGGCTGCTTCGGAAAGGGAAAAAAGAAGCGGGAAAAACCCGGATTTTGTCGCACTTGCAAAAGAAGAAAACGTACCTTCCCCTCCTCCTTTTTTTCCCCATAACTTTGGTTGGAAGGGGGGTTTTTTGGGGGAAATTGTTTTTTTTTTTCCCCAAAACCCTGCAAACCTCTCTCAAAATGTACAACACGAGGGGGGGAAAATTTTTTTTGTGCAGGGAAAAAGTTTTTTTCCTTTCCCAAAATGTGGAAAGTTTTTTTTTTAAAGAGGAGACCACAAAAGTCCCCAAAGAAAAGGACGGATGTCCCCGGGCTAACGCCGGTCCCCGGGGGGATTTCGGCAGAACCGCCGCCTGGAAGGGACGTACCGGCCCCCAAAAAACCTTTGGCAAGAAAAAACCCCTTTTTGCCCCGCAGCGGGGAGTGGGGGCTTCGGAAAAGGGGAAAAGAACTGCCCAAAAACAGGTTGTGTGGCGCTTGCAAAAAGAAAGAAAAATACCTTAAAACCCCCCCCCCACCTTTTCCAAAAAAATGAACATTTTGGTTTTTAAGGGGGGTTTTTTGGGAAAAATTTGTTTTTCTTCCCCAAAAAACTCTGCAAACCCCCCTGCAAAAAATGTACAACACGATGGGAGTTTTTCTGTGCAGGCACATTTCTCCTTCCAACATAGTGGA
>NW_026995497.1:0-3560 GCF_028769735.1 Zonotrichia leucophrys gambelii
CATTTCATCGGGAACCATCCCGCATATGGTTTTTTGGAAACCCCGGGCACTCCCAGCCACAGCCCCAAACAAACTACGGCCTTTTTCCGGGAAATAAAATACCTCCCATCATCTGCTGACACATTGCAGGAGCCACTTTCCCTACCACCAGCCCAACTTGCATTTGGGCCCCCTTTCATCTGGAACCTCCGCTATCGTGGGTTTTTTAGGAGCCCCGGCCCCTCCCACCACAGGCCCCCCAACAAAAACCCCGGACCTTTTCCCTGGCAAAAAAAAATTTCCCCCCCGCTTCGGCTGGGGATGCAGGAGCCCTTCCTCTATCAAACAACCGACTCCACTGGTGCCACCTTTTTTGGGGAACCATCCCGTGCATCGGGATTTTTGGACCCCCGGCCACTCCCCGTCGCAGGATCCAAACTATATTAGGGCCCATTCCCTGGCATTAAAACTCCTGCCCATCACCTGGTGGCAATTGCAGGAGCCACTTGCCTTATCAATCCAGCCCGACTTGGCCTGCTGCCACTTTTCATCTGGGAACCATCCTGCGTATCGTGGATTTTCAGGAGCCCGCCGGCCCCTCCCAGCCAAGCCCCCCCAAAAACCAAACTACGGCCCCTTTTTTCCCGGAAAACGACCTGCCCATCTTTTTTGGCGGGCAAATGCAGGAAACACTTGGCTCCGAAAAAGCCAAATTGGAAATGTGCCCCATTTCATTGGGGAAACCCCTCTATCGTGGATTTTCAGGACCAGCCGGCCACTCCTGCCACAGGCCCTCGAACACAAACCACGGACCTTTTCCCCGGGAAAAAAACTCACCCGCCCCGCTTTTTGGCTGGGAGATGGGAGGGGCCATTCCCCCTAAAAACCCGCCCACTCGGCACTGGTGCCCCCTTCATCGGGAACCCTCCGCGTTCGGGATTTTAAGAGCCAGCCGCCACCCCACCACACCCCCCCCAAAAGAAACCACGGCCTTTTTTTCCCGGAATAAAAAGACCTGCCGCATCGGTGGGGAGATTTCAGGAGCCCCAGCCTCTATCAACCGCCGACTCGGCAGGTGCCACCTTTTATTGGGAACCATCCTGCGATCGTGGATTTTAGGACCCCCGGCCACTCCCAGCCAAGGGCCCCGAAACAAACCCCGGCCCTTTTTTCCCCGGAAACAAAACTCACCCGCCAGCTTCTGGGTGGCAGATTGGGAGCCCCTTCCCCATATCAAACCAGCCCACTGGCATGTGCCACCTTTCATCTGGAAACCCTCCCAAAACGTGTTTTCAGGACCAGCGGCCCCTCCCGCCCAGCCCCCCCAAAAACAAAAACCGGCCCCTTTTTCCCGGAATAAAACTGACCTCCCCTCTTCTGGCTGGAGAATTTCAGAAACACTTCTCCTTTAAACCAGCCCAAATTTTCACTGGTGCCACCTTTCATTGGGAACCATCCCCGCTATTGTGGATTTTTAGGGGCCGCCCGGCCACTCCACCACAGGCCCCCCAAACAAACCACGGCCCTTTTTCCCCGGAAAAAAACTTACCCCCCCTTTTGGTGGGAGATTGCAGGGGCCCCTTTCCTCTACAAACCAGCCCCACTTGGCCTGGTCCAATTTTTATCGGAACCCCTCGTACGTGGTTTTCAGGACCACCGGGCCCTCCCCCCCACAGGCCCCCGAACACAAACCCCGGCCCTTTTCCTGGGAACAAAATCACCCCCCCGTTCTGGCTGGCAGTTAAAGGACACTTCCCCCTATCAAACCCCCCACTGGCATGGCCACCTTTCACGGGAACCACCTGCTATCGTGGATTTTCAGGGCCAGCCGGCCATCCCAGCCACAGGCCCCCAACACAAAAAACCGCCCCTTTTCCTGGAAAAAACTACCCCCCCCTTCTGGCGGGAGATGCAGGAAACACTTGGCTTCAAACCAGCCCAATTGGCACTGGTGCCACTTTTATCTGGGAACCCCTGTATCGTGGGGTTTTCAACCCCCGCCACCCCAGCCACAGGCCCCCAAAAACCCAAAAAACGGCCTTTTTCCCCGGCAAACAAAACTCACCCGCCCGCTTCTGGCTGGGAGATTAGACCCCTTCCCCATATCAAACCAGCCCACTTTCATGGTGCCACCTTTATCTGGGAACCATCCCGCGTATCGTGGATTTTTCGGGGCCAGCCGCCATCCCAGCCACAGGCCCCCAACACAAAACGGCCCCCTTTCCCCGGAATTAAAACTGACCCGCCTTCTGGCTGGCAGATTGCAGGACCCCGCTCTTCAACCAGCCCACTGGCACTGGTGCCACCTTTCTCTGGAACCACCCGGTAGTGGATTTCGGGGCCACCGGGCCCCTCCACCACAGGCCCAAACCCAAAGGCCTTTTCCCGGAACAAAACTACCCCCCCCTCGGCTGGAAAAATTGCAGGAGCCCCTTCCCCTATCAAACCAGCCCGACTTGGCACTGGGGCCACCTTTCATCTGGAACCCCCTGCGTATCGTGGTTTTTTAGGAGCCAGCCGGCCCCCCCACCACAGGCCCCCAACAAAACCACGGGCCCTTTTCCCCCGGCAAACAAAACTCACCCCCCCGCTTCTGGCTGGGAGATTGCAAGCCCCTTCCCTACAAAAACCAGCCCACTGGCACGGGGCCCCCTTTCATCTGGGGAAACCCTCCTGCGTATCGTGGATTTCAGGAGCCACCGGCCCTCCCCCCAAGGCCCCCAACAAACCCCGGCCCCCTTTTCCCCGGAAAAACACCCGCCCCTTTTGGGTGGAGATGCAGGAGCCACTTCCCCTTCAAAAAAGCCCACTGCCTGGGGCCACCCTTCATCGGGAACCATCCTGCTATCGTGGATTTTTAGGGGGCCAGCCGGCATCCCACCACAGGCCCCCAAACACAAACACGGCCCTTTTCCCGGAAAAAACTACCGCCCTCTTGGGTGGGAGATTGCAGGAGCCCTTCCCTATCAAACCAGCCCGACTGGCACTGTCCCCCTTCATCTGGAACCATCCTGCTATCGTGGTTTTCAGGGGCCAGCCGGCCCCTCCCAGCCACAGGCCCCGAAACCCAAACCACGGCCCTTTTCCCTGGAAAAAAAACTACCCCCCCGCTTTTTGCCCCAGATTTCAGGAGCCCCCCCTATCAACCAGCCCGACTCGGCATTTTGCCACCTTTCACTGGGAACCATCCGCGTATCGTGGGTTTTCCGGAGCCAGCCCCCATCCCAGCCACAGGCCCCCCAAAACAAACCACGGCCTTTTTCCCCGGGAAACAAAACCCAAACCCCCCGCTTCTGCTGGAAATTGCAGGACCCTTCCTATCAAACCAGCCCGATTTGCACTGGCCACCTTTCATCTGGAAAAACCTCTCTTTTGTGGGTTTTTAGGGGCCCGCCCCGGCCCCTCCCACCACAGGCCCCCAAAAAAAAACTAGGCCCCCTTCCCCGGAAGTAAACACCTGCCCCACTTTTTTGGGTGGCAGATTTCGGACCCCCTTCCTCTATCAAACCAGCCCGACTTGGCCTGGTGCCACCTTTTATCTGGGAACCCCCCTGCGTAACGTGGATTTTCGGAGCCAGAAC
>NW_026995498.1:0-3550 GCF_028769735.1 Zonotrichia leucophrys gambelii
AAGTGTCCTGCAATCTGCCAGCGAGATGGAGGTCGTTTATTCCAGGGAAAAGGCCGTTTTTGTTTGGGCCTGTGGCTGGGAGTGGCCGGCGGCTCCTAAAACCACATACCAGATGTTCCCAATGAAAGGTGGCACAGTGCCGGTGGCTGGTTTATAGGATGGCTCCTGCAATCTGCCACCAGAAGGGGCGGGTGTTTTTTTGCCAGGGAAAGGCCGTGGTTTTGTTGGGGCTGTGGTGGGTGCCGCTGGCCTGAAAATACATCGAGGATGGTTCCGTGAAAGGTGGCACCAGTGCAGCGGCTGGTTTTAGAGGAGTGGCTCTGCATCTGCAGCCAGAGCGGGCATAGTTTTTCCGGAAAGGGCCGTGTTTTGTTGGGGCTGTGGCTGGGAGTGCCGGGCTCCTGAAAATCCACGATCGCAGGATGGTTCCCAGAAATGCCAGTGCAGTCGGGTGTTTGATAAAGTGGCCTGCAATCTGCCAGCAGAAGGGCGGTGTTTTTCAGGAAAAGGCCGGTTTTGTTGGGCCTGTGCTGGAGTGGCCGCTGGTCTGAAATCACGATACGCAGGATGGTTCCCGATGAAAGTGCAAACCGTGTCGGGCGTTGATGGCAAGTGGCTCCGCAATTGCAGCCAGAAGGGGGTAGTTTTTTCCAGGAAAGGCGTGTTTTTGGGGCTTTTGGGGGAGTGGCCGGCTGGCCCTGAAATCCACATACGCGGATGTCCCAAAAGGTGGCACATGCAAACGGCTGGTTTGATAGGAAGTGGTCCTGAATCTGCACCAAGCGGCGGTATTTTTCCCCCCCCCCCCAAAAAGGGCCTTGTTTTTTGGGCTGGGTGGGGTGCGCTGCTCCTGAAAATCCACATACAGATGTTCCCAATGAAAGTGCCAGCCAGTGGCTGTTTGAAAGGATGGTCCTGCATCGCCAGCCAGAAGGGGGCGGGTGATTTTTCGGAAAAGGCGGGTTTGTGTGGGGCCTGTGGCGGGATGGCCGCTGGTGAAAATCCCGATACGCAGGATGGTTCCCGAAAAGTGGCACCTGCCAAGGGGTTTAATAGAGTGGCTCGCAATTGCCAGCCAGAGGGAGTATTTTTTCCAGGAAAGGCCGGTTTTTTTGGGGCTGTGGCTGGGGTGGCCGGCGGCTCCTGAAATCCACGATACCAGGATGGTTCCCAGATGAAGGTGGCACCAGTGCCGAGTCGGGCTGGTTGATAGAGGCAAGTGGCTCCCGCAATCTGCCAGCCAGATGACGGCGGTCAGTTTTAATTCCAGGGAAAAGGGCCGTAGTTTGTGTTCGGGGCCTGTGGCTGGGAGTGGCCGGCTGGCTCCTGAAAATCCACGATACGCAGGATGGTTCCCAGATGAAAGGTGGCACCAGTGCCGAGTCGGGCTGGATTGATAGAGGCAAGTGGCTCCTGCAATCTGCCAGCCAGATGCCGGGCAGGTCAGTTTTACTTCCAGGGAAAAGGGCCGTGGTTTGTGTTCAGGGGCCTGTGGCTGGGAGTGGCCGGCTGGCTCCTGAAAATCCACGATACGCAGGATGGTTCCCAGATGAAAGGTGCACCAGTGCCAGGTCGGGCTGGTTGATAGAGGCAATGCTCCTGCAATCTGCCAGCCAGAAGGGGCGGGTAGTTTTTTTGCCAGGGAAAAGGGCCGTGGTTGTGTTCGGGGGCCTGTGGCTGGGAGTGGCCGCTGGCTCCTGAAAATCCACGATAGCAGGATGGTTCCCAGATGAAAGGTGGCACCAGTGCCGAGTCGGCTGGTTTGATAGAGGAAGTGTCTCCTGCAATCTGCCAGCCAGATGACGGGCAGGTCAGTTTTACTTCACAGGGAAAAGGGCCGTAGTTTGTGTTCGGGGGCCTGTGGCTGGGAGTGGCCGGCTGGCTCCTGAAAATCCACGATACGCAGGATGGTTCCCAGATGAAAAGTGGCACCAGTGCCGAGTCGGCTGGATTGATAGAGGCAAGTGGCTCCTGCAATCTGCCAGCCAGAATGAGGGGCAGGTCAGTTTTACTTCAGGGAAAGGGCCGTGGTTTGTGTTTGGGGGCCTGTGGCTGGGAGTGGCCGGCTGGCTCCTGAAAATCCACGATACGCAGGATGGTTCCCAGATGAAAGTGGCACCAGTGCCAAGTGGGCTGGTTGATGAGTCAAGTGGCTCCTGCAATCTGCCAGCCAGAAGACGGGCAGGTCAGTTTTACTTCCAGGGAAAAGGGCCGTGGTTTGTGTTCGGGGGCCTGTGGCTGGGAGTGGCCGGCTGGCTCCTGAAAATCCACGATACGCAGGATGGTTTCCCAGATGAAAGGTGGCACCAGTGCCGAGTCGGGCTGGTTGATAGAGCCAATGGCTCCTGCAATCTGCCACCAGATGATGGGCAGGTCAGTTTTACTTCCAGGAAAAGGGCCGTAGTTTGTTTTGGGGTGTTGGCGGAGTGGCCGGCTGGCTCCTGAAAATCCACGATACGCAGGATGGTCCCAGATGAAGGTGGCACCAGTGCCGAGTCGGCTGGTTTGATAGAGGCAAGTGGCTTCCTGCAATCTGCCAGCCAGATGACGGGCGGTCATTTTCTTTCCAGGGAAAAGGGCCGTGGTTTGTGTTCGGGGCCTGTGGCTGGGAGTGGCCGGCTGGCTCCTGAAAATACCACGATACGCAGGATGGTTCCCAGATGAAAGTGGCACCAGTGCCAAGTGGGGCAGGATTTGATATTACAATGGCTCTGCAATGTGCCAGCCAGATGATGGGCAGGTCAGTTTTACTTTCAGGAAAAGGGCCGTGATTGTTTTGGGGCCTGTGGCTGGGAGTGGCCGGCTGGCTCCTGAAAATCCACAATACGCGATGGTTCCCAGATAAAGGTGGCCCATGCCAGTCGGCTGGTTTGATAGAGCAAGTGGCTCCTGCAATCTGCCAGCCAGATGAGGGCGGTCAGTTTTACTTCCAGGGAAAAGGGCGTAGTTTGTGTTCGGGGGCCTGTGGCTGGGAGTGGCCGCTGCTCCTGAAAATCCACGATACGCAGGATGGTTCCCAGATGAAAGGTGGCACCAGTGCCGAGTCGGGCTGGATTGATGAGGCAAGTGGCTCCTGCAATCTGCCAGCCAGATGACGGGCAGGTCAGTTTTACTTCAGGAAAGGGCCGTAGTTTTGTGTTGGGGGCCTGTGGCTGGGAGGGCCGGCTGGCTCCTGAAAATCCACGATACGCAGGATTGTTCCCAGATGAAAGGGGGCACCAGTGCCGAGTCCGGTGGTTTTATAGAGGAAGTGGCTCCTGCAATTGCCAGCCAGAATGCGGGGTTAGTTTTTTCCAGGGAAAAGGGCCGTTTTTTTGGGGCCTGTGGCTGGGAGTGGCCGGCTGGCTCCTGAAATCCACGATACCAGGATGGTTCCCCCAAGAAAGGTGGCCCCTGGGGTGGGGTGGTTTTATAAGGGAAGGGGGCCTCATTCCCCCCGGAAGGGGGGGGTATTTTTTTCCAGGGAAAAGGGGGTTTTTTGGGTTGGGGCCGTGGGGGAGTGGCCGGGTGGCCCCAAAAACCACATACGAGGATGGTTCCCGATGAAAGG
>NW_026995499.1:0-3545 GCF_028769735.1 Zonotrichia leucophrys gambelii
CCCGCCTGGGTGGCAGATTGCAGGAGCCCTTTTCCCCTATCAAACCAGCCGACTTGGCCTGGTGCCCCCTTTCATCTGGGAAAACCCTCCTGCGTTTTGTGGATTTTCAGGAGCCAAACCGGGCCCCTCCCACCACCGGGCCCCCCAACACAAACCACGGCCCTTTTCCCTGGGAAAGAAAAAATTAAACCCCCCCCGCTTCTGGCTGGCGGGTTGCAGGAGCCCCTTTCCCCCTATCAAACCACCGGGGCGGGGACGGGGGCCACCCTTTTATCTGGGGAAACCCTCCTGCGATGTGGATTTTTAGGAGGCCCGCCGGCCACCCCAGCCACAGCCCCCAACACAAACCACGGGGCCCCTTTTTCCCCGGAAAAAACAACCCCCATCTTTTGGCTGGCAGATTGCAGGAGCCCCTTTTCTTCAACCCGCCCCACTTGGCACTGGTCCACCTTTTTATCTGGGAACCATCCTGGTTTCGTGGGGTTTTCGGAGCCAGCGGCCACTCCCAGCCACAGGCCCCCAAAAAAAAAACCACGGCCCCTTTTTTCCCCGGAAAGAAAAATACCCGCCCCCTTTTGGCTGGCAGATTGCAGGGGCCACTTCCCTTTTAAACCCGCCCGACTCGGCATGGGGCCACCCTTTTATCTGGGAAAACCCTCCTGCGTACGTGGATTTTCAGGAGCCCGCCCCCCACTCCCAGCCACAGGCCCCCCAACACAAACACGGGGCCCTTTTTCCCCGGAAACAAAATCCCGCCCGCTTCTGGGTTTGGGAGATTGCAGGACACTTGCCCCACAAACCCCGCCCCCACCGGGGATGGGGCCCCCTTTTATCTTGGGGAAACCCTCCTGGGGTATCGTGGATTTTCAGGAACCCGCCGGCCACTCCCAGCCCCCAAAGGGCCCCCCCCAAAAAAAACCAGGCCCCTTTTTCCCCGGAAAAAATACCTGCCCGTTTTGGGTGGCAGATTGCAGGGGCCCCTTGCCTCATCAAACCAGCCCACTTCCTGTCCACCTTCATTGGGGCCATCCTGCAGTGGATTTTCAGGACCAGCCCGGCCACTCCCAGCCACACCCCCAACACAAACCCCGCCCTTTTTTTCCCCAAAAAAACCACCCCCCCCCTTTCTGGCAATTGCAGGAGCCACCCCTCAAAAAAAAAACCCCGCTGACGTGCCCTTTTATCTGGAACCATCCTGCCAGCCGGCCACTCCCAGCCACAGGCCCCCGAACACAAACTCGGCCCTTTCCCTGCAAAAAAACTCACCCGCCCGCTTCTGGCTGCAATTGCGGAGCCACTTCCCTCTATAAACCAGCCCGACTCGCTGGTGCCACTTTCACTGGAACCATCCTGCTATCGTGGATTTCAGGACCAGCCGCCACTCCCACACACCCCAACAAACTACGGCCTTTCCAAGTAAAAGACTGCCCTCTCTGCTGGCAATTGCAGAGCCACTGCCTCTATCAAACCAGCCCGACTGCACGGCCACCTTTCATCTGGGAACATCCTGCTAGTGATTTTCAGAGCCACCGCCACTCCCGCCACAGGCCCCCAACACAAACACGGCCCTTTTCCTGGAAAAACTACCGCCGTTCTGGCTGGCAGATTGCAGGACCACTTCCTCTATCAACCACCATCGGCACTGGTGCACCTTTTCTGAACCATCCTGTTCGTGATTTTCAGGACCAGCCGCACTCCACACACCCCACAAAACACGCCCTTTTCCCTGAAAAAACCGCCCCTCTGGCTGCAATTGCAGGAGCCACTGCTCTATCAAACCACCCGACTGGCACGGTGCCACCTTTCACGGGACCATCCTGCGTATCGTGATTTTCAGGAGCCAGCCGGCCACTCCCAGACAGGCCCCCAACAAAACCACGGCCTTTTCCCTGAAAAAATACCTCCCTCTTCTGGCTGCAGATTGCAGGAGCCACTTGCCTATCAACCAGCCCACTCGCACTGGCCACTTCATCTGGGAACATCCTGCGTATGTGGATTTCAGGAGCCCGGCCACTCCCACCACAGGCCCCAAACAAACCGGCCCTTTCCCTGGAAAAAACTGACCGCCTCTCTGGTGCAGATTGCAGGAGCACTTCCTCTACAAACCCCGACTGCATGGTGCCCCTTTCATTGGAACCTCCTGCGTATCGTGATTTAGGACACGGCCACCCCACCACAGCCCCCAACAAACAGGCCCTTTTCCCTGGAAAAAAACTACCCCCGCTTGGCTGCAGATTGCAGACCACTTCCTCTATCAAACAGCCCGACTCGCACTGGTGCCACCTTACGAACCATCCGCATCTATTTTAGGAGCCAGCCGCCACTCCCAGCCACAGCCCAACAAAACGGCCTTTTCCCTAAAAAACTCCCCCTCTGGCTGAATTCAGACCACTTTATCAACCCGACGGCACTGTGCCACTTTCATCTAACCATCCGCTATGGATTTTAGAGCCACCGCCACTCCACCACGGCCCCCAAACACAGCCCTTTCCCGGAAAAACTACCCCCTTCTGGTGCAGATGAGCCATCTCTATCACCACCCGCGCGGTGCCACTTTCATCTGGGGAAACCCTCCTGCTATCGGTTTTTAGGACCACCCCACTCCCCCCACAGGGCCCCCAACCAAACCAGGGCCCCTTTCCCTAAAAAAATCCCCCCCCGTTCTGGCTGGCGATTGCAAGCCCCCTTCCTCAAACAAACCACCCGACCGGCCCGGTCCACCTTTTATCGGGGGAACCCCCCCGCTACATTTTTCAGGACACCGGCCACTCCCCCCCACACCCCCCAAAAAAAAACCACGGGCCCCTTTTTCCCAAAAAACTGACCTGCCCTCATCTGGGTGGCAGATTTGGGGCCCTTGCCCTATCAACCACCCCACTCGCACTGGGGCCACCCTTTTATCTGGAAACCCTCCTGCGTATCGTGGGGTTTTCAAGCCGGGGCCCCCTCCCACCACACCCCCAAAAAAAACCACGCCCTTTTCCCTGGGAAAAAAACTACCCCCCCCTTTTGGGGGGGAATTTCAGAGCCCCTTTATCAAACCACCCACTTTACTGGTGCCCCTTTTATCTGGAACCTCCGCGTACGTGGTTTTCAGGACCACCCCCCTCCAGCCCCAAAAGCCCCAAAAAAACCAGCCCTTTTTCCCCAAAAAAACTACCGCCCTCCTGGTGGGAATTGCAAGCCACTTCCTACAACCGCCCACTCGCACTGGGCCACCTTTCATCTGGGGGAACCCCCCTTTTTCGTTTTCAGGACCCCCCCCACCCCACCCAGCCCCCAACAAAACCCCCCCTTTCCCGGCAAAAAAAAACCCCCCCGCTTTTGGTGGAAAATTCAGAACCCCTCAAAAACCCCCCCCCACTGGGCCCCCTTTTATCGGGGAAACCCTCCTCGTTTGGGTTTTAGGCCCCCCGGGGCCCCTCCCACCACACCCCCAACACAAACAGGCCCTTTTCCCGAAAAAATACCCCCCCCTGGGGGAATTGCAGGACCTTTCCCTATAACCACCCCACCCCTGTGCCACCCTTTACGGGAACCTCCTG
>NW_026995500.1:0-3542 GCF_028769735.1 Zonotrichia leucophrys gambelii
AATGGTCACCCAGAGAAACGGGGGGGGATTTTTTTCCAAAAGGGGCCCTGGTTTTTTTTGGGGGGCCGTGGCTGGGAGTGGCCGGCTGGCTCCCGGGAAAAAAACCCCGATACGCGGATGGTCCCCATGAAAGGTGGACCAAAGGGCCAAATGGGCTGGTTGAAAGGAAGGCTCCCGCAATCTGCCGCCAGAAGGGGGCGTAGTTTTTTCCCGGGAAAAGCCGTTTTGTTTGGCCTGGGTGGGTGGCCCGGGTGGCTCTGAAAATCCCGATAGCGGATGGTTCCCAGATGAAAGTGGCACCAGGGGAGTCGGTGGTTGATGAGGCAAGGCTCCCCGCAATCTGCCCGCCAAAGCTGGGGGGTAAATTTTCTTCCCGGGAAAAGGGCCTGTTTTGTTGGGGGCCTGTGGTGGGGTGGCCGGCTGGGTCCTAAAAACCACGATACGCAGGAAAGGGTTCCCAATGAAAGGTGCCCAGTGCCGGTCGGGCTGGTTTGATAGGGGAATGGCTCCTGCAATCTGCCCCCAGAAACGGGGCGGGTGATTTTTTTTTTGCCAGGGAAAAAAGGGCCCTGTTTGTGTTCGGGGCCGTGGTGGGAGTGGCCGGTGGCTCCTGAAAATCCCATACGCAGGATGGTTCCCCGATGAAAGGTGGCACCCGTGCCCGGGCCCGTTTGAAGAGGGGGTGGCTCCTGCAATTAGCCAGAGCGGGGGGTTTTTTTTCTTCCAGGGAAAAAGGGGCCCTGGTTTGTTTTTTCGGGGGCCGTGGGTGGAGTGGCGGCTGGCTCCTGAAAATCCACGTACGCAGGGTGGTCCCAATGAAAGGTGGACCAGTGCCGTCGGGTGGGTTGATAGAAAATGGCTCGCAATCTGCCCGCCAGAAGTGGGCAGGTCAGTTTTTCTTCAGGGAAAAGACCTAGTATTTTTTTGGGGCTTGGGTTTTGGGGTGGGGCTGGCTCCCCAAATCCCCCTACGCAGGGGGTTCCCGATGAAAGGGGGACCAGCCGAGTCGGGTGGTTTTTAAAAGGCAAGTGGCTCCCGCAATCTCCCGCCAGAACGGGCGGGGAGTTTTTTTCCCGGAAAAAAGGGCCCTGTTTTGTGTTCGGGGGCCCTTGGCTGGGAAGGGGGGGCCCCGAAAACCACATACGCAGGGTGGTTTTCCAATGAAAGGGGGCACCCGTGGGCGGGTGGTTTGATGAGGAGTGGCTCCCCGCCCCTCTGCCGCCCAAAACGGGGGGGTGAGTTTTTTTTGCCCGGGAAAAAGGGGCCTGTTTTTGTTCGGGGGCCTGTGGCTGGGTGGGCCGGGGGGCCCTGAAAAACCACGATACGCAGGATGGTTCCCAGATGAAAGGGGGCACCAGTCCAGCGGGCCCGGTTGAAGGGAAGTGGCTCCCGAATTGCCCGCCAGGGGGCGGTTAGTTTTCTTTTTCCGGGAAAAGGGCCCTGGTTTGTGTTCGGGGGCCTGTGGCTGGGAGTGGCCGGTGGCTCCTGAAAATCCACGATACGCAGATGGCTCCAGATGAAAGGTGGCACCCGTGCCAAGTCGGGCTGGTTGATAGAGGCAAGTGGCTCCTGCAATCTGCCAGCCAGAAGATGGGCAGTCAGTTTTACTTCAGGGAAATGACCGTAGTATTTGTTTGGGCCTGTGTCTGGGAGTGGCCGGCTGGCTCCTGAAATCCACGATACGCAGGATGGTTCCAGATGAAAGGGGGCACCAGGCCGAGTCGGGCTGGATTGATAGAGGCAAGTGGCTCCTGCAATCTGCCAGCCCGAAGCGGGCGGGTAGTTTTCTTGCCAGGGGAAAAGGGCGGTTTGTGTTCGGGGGCGTGGCTGGGAGTGGCGGCTGGCTCCTGAAACAGATACGCAGGATGGTTCCCAGATGAAAGGTGGCACGTGGAGTCGGGCTGGTTGATAGGGGTGGCTCCTGCAATCTGGCCAGCCCGAGCGGGGGGTGGGGTTTGTTTGCAGGGAAAGGGGCCTGTTGGTTCGGGGGCTGTGGCGGGGAGTGGCGGCTGCCCCCTGAAATCCACGATAGCAGGATGGTTCCCAGAAAGGTGGCCCAGTGCCGAGTGGGTGGTTGAAGGGAAGTGGCTCCGAATCGCAGCGAGCGGGCGGGGAGTTTTCTTCGGGAAAGGGCGTGGTTGTGTTGGGGGGCCTGTGGCGGGTGGCCGCTGGCTCCTGAAAATCCCGTACGCGGAGGCTCCCAGATGAAGGTGGCACAGTGCCAAGTCGGGTTTGGGTTGATAGAGGAAGTGGCTCCTGCAATCTGCCAGCCAGGAGATGGGGAGGAGTTTTACTTGCCGGGAAATACCTGAGTATTTGTTGGGGGGGCCCGTGTCTGGGAGTGGCGGCTGGCTCCTGAAAATCCCGATACGCGGATGGTTCCCAATGAAAGTGCACCAGTGCCGAGTCGGGCTGGATTGATAGAGGCAAGTGGCTCCTGCAATCTGCCAGCCAGAACGGGCGGGGAGTTTTCTTTGCCAGGGAAAAGGGCCCTGGTTTGTGTTCGGGGCCTGTGGCTGGGAGTGGCCGGCTGGCTCCTGAAAATCCACGATACGCAGGATGGTTCCCAGATGAAAGGTGGCACCAGTGCCGAGTCGGGCTGGTTTGATAGAGGCATGTGGCTCCTGCAATCTGCCAGCCAGAAGCGGGGTGGGTGAGTTTGTTTGCCAGGGAAAAGGGCCGTAGTTTGTGTTCGGGGGCCTGTGGCTGGGAGTGGCCGGCTGGCTCCCGAAAATCCACGATACAGAGGATGGTTCCCAGATGAAGGGGGCACCAGTGCCGAGACTGGCTGATTGACAGGGCAAGTGGCTCCTGCAATCTGCCAGCCAGATGACGGGCAGGTTAGTTTTAAATTTCCCGGGAAAAGGGCCTGGTTTTTGTTCGGGGGCGTGGCTGGGAGGGGGGCCGGTGGGTCCCGAAAATCCCCGATACGCATGTGCTCCCCGATGAAAAAGGGGGCACAAGTGCCAAGTCGGGTTGGGTTTAAGAGGCAAGTGGCTCCTGCAATCTGCCAGCCCGAAGTGGGCAGGTCAGTTTTTCTTGCAGGGAAAAGACCTGTAATTTTGGGAACCTGTGTTGGGAGTGGCCCGGCTGGTCCGAAAATCCACGAACGCAGATGGGTTCCCCGATAAAGGTGGCACCCGTGCCGGTCGGGGTGGGTTGATAGAGGCAAGTGGTCCTCAATCTGCCCGCCCAAAAACCGGGGGGGTAATTTTCCCCTTTTCCAGGGAAAAGGGGGCCGTGGGGTTTTGTTTGGGGCCTGTGGCTGGGAGTTTGGCGGCGGCTCCTGAAAACCACGTACCCCGATGGGTTCCAATGAAAGGTGGGACCCGTGCCGAGTGGGTGGTTTATATGGGAAGTGGGGCCCCGCAAACTGGCCCGCCCGAAGGGGGGGGGTGATTTTGTTTTCCAGGGGAAAAGGGCCTATTTTTGTTCGGGGCCTGTGGGTGGGAGTGGCCGGCTGGCTCCGAAAATCCACGATACGCAGGATGTTCCCGATGAAAAGGGGGACCTTGCCAGCCGGCCATTGAAGAGGGAAATGG
>NW_026995501.1:0-3541 GCF_028769735.1 Zonotrichia leucophrys gambelii
GTTGGACAGGGCGTGGTGGTGTGGGGCTCTGAAATCCAGATGGCGGTGGTCCTAAATCAGGGAACAGGGGTCGGGTTGATATGTGCAGGGGCCTGATTGCGCGAGGGCGAATCTGCAGTGGTCCGAGAAAGGTGGTAGTTTGGCTGGGTGAGGAGTGGCTTGGTCCTGAATCAGAGGCGAGTGGTTCCGTTCAGGGAAAAGCCGTGCTGGTGGTCTGATGGAGGCGGCCTCTGCAACTGCCAGCAAGAGGTGCAGAAGTTAGTTCCAGGAACGGGTGAGTGTTTGGGCCTGAGGGCCTGATGGGGCTGGCTCTGATCCGATGCAGGTGGTTCGAAGGTGGTACCGGCTGTGGCCGTTGAGATGCCAATGGTCTGCAATGCAGCGATGGGGCAGTGTTTACTTCCGAAGCGGGTTTGTTTGGTTTGGCCGGGATGGGCTGGCTGAAATCCGGATACGAGTGTCCCGTGAAGGTGGCACATGCAGTGCTGGCTGTTAAGAAGTGGTCCTGCAATCCAGCCATGGCGTGGAGGCAGTTTCTACTGCCAGCAGAAAGGGCGTAGTTTTTTGGGGGCTGGGGGAGTGGCGGCTGGCTCTGAAAATCATACGCAGGTGGTCCCAGATAAATGCACCAGTGCCGAGTGGGCTGGATTGATAGGCAAGTGGCTTGCAATCTCACAAGCGGGCGTAGTTTTCAGAAAGGCGGTTGTGGCGTGCGGGCCGTGTCGAATCGTAAGGAGGTTCAGAGAAGTGCCAGCTCGGCGTTAGGAATGTTGACGCCAGCGGAGTTTCCAGAAGGCCGGTGGGTGGGAGTGGCCTTCCGATCGCGGTTCCCAGAAGGTGAATATGGCTGTGACTGCGAACCACCGAGTGGGGACGAAGGCTTTGTGGCCTTGGATGCGCGTCAATCATAGGAGCCAGGGCGTCAGTGCTGGTTGATACATGGTCGATGACAGGCGGGTGTTTAGAAGGCTGTTCGGGCGGTGGGGTCGTGGAAAACCTGTGTTCATGGGATGCTGCTTAGAAGTTCAATTGAAGGGGTGTTTAGGAAGGCTTGCGTGGGCGGTTAATCCAAGGTTAGGGCGTCAGCTGTGAACGTTCGATTCAGAAGGGGGTTTGGAAGGCTTGTCTGCGCAGTGGCGGGAGTGTCGTTGTTTGAACGAAAGGCCGTGGTTTCAGTTTGGGGTGGCGGCGGCGGCTGTTGAAAATCCGTCCAATGTCCCAGATGAAAGGGGGCACCATGCCGGGGTTGAAGGCAAGTGGTCTGCATTCTGCAGCAGATGGGCCGGGTAAAATTTATCCAGGAAGGCCGATTTGGTGGGGCCTGTGGCTGAGTGGCGGCTGTAAATCCCAACTGTTCCAGATAGGGAGGTCAGTTTAATTCGGGGAAAAGGCCGTAGTGGTTGCTTGCCAGGAGTGGGCGGCTGTCTGCCAGAAAGGCCGTATTGTCGGGGGCTGGGTGGTTCCCGGTGGTCGGAAAGTGCAGTGGGTGGTTCAGGAAGGTGGCACCTGCATCGGCTGTAGAGCAGTGGCGTGGCAGATGGTGCAGTGTGAGAAAGGGCCGTGGTTTGTGTTCGGGGGCCTGTGGCTGGGAGTGGCCGGCTGGCTCCTGAAAATCCACGATACGCAGGATGGTTCCCAGATGAAAGGTGGCACCGTGCCGAGTCGGGCTGGATTGATAGGGCAAGTGGTCCTGCAATCTGCCAGCCAGAGCGGGCAGGTGTTTTTTCGGGGAAAAGGGCCGTGTTTTTTGGGGCTGTGGGGGGGGGCTGGCTGGATCTAAAATCCACGATACGCAGGATGGTTCCCAGTGAAAGGTGGCAGCAGTGCAAGTCGGTGGTTGATGCAATGCCGCCTGCAAGGCAGTCAGTTGATGCAGGAAGTTTTGTCCAGGAGGGCGGTGTTGGGCTGGTGAGTGGCCGGCTGGCTCCTGAAAATCCACGATACGCAGGATGGTTCCAGATGAAAGGTGCACCAGTGCGAGTCGGGCTGGATTGATAGAGGCAAGTGGTCCTGCAATCTGCCAGCCAGAGGAGGTAGTCTTTATTCCGGGAAGGCCGTTTTGTTTGGGGCCGTGTGGAGTGGCCGGCTGGCCCTGAAATCCACGAACCATGTTCCAGAGAAGGTTGCCCATGCAAAGTGGCCGTGGATGGGTGTATGATGGGTCATGCTCTCGCAATCTGCCAGCCAAGAAGCGGGGGTAGTTTTTTTCCAGGGAAAAGGGCCGTGGTTTGTGTTTGGGGCCTGTGGCTGGGAGTGGCCGGCTGGCTCCTGAAAATCCACGATACGCAGGATGGTTCCCAGATGAAAGGTGGCACCAGTGCCGAGTCGGGCTGGTTTGAGAGAGCCAAGTGGGTCCTGCAATCTGCCAGCCAGAAGATGGGCAGGTCAGTTTTAATTCCAGGGAAAGGGCCGTACTTTGTGTTGGGGGCCTGTGGCTGGGAGTGGCCGGCTGGCTCCTGAAAATCCACGATACGCAGGATGGTTCCCAGATGAAAGGTGGCACCAGTGCCGAGTCGGGCTGTGTTGATAGAGTCAAGTGGCTCCTGCAATCTTCCAGCCAGAAGCGGGTGGGTAGTTTTTTGCCAGGGAAAAGGGGCGTGTTTGTGTTCGGGGCCTGTGGCTGGGAGTGGCGGCTGGCTCCTGAAAATCCACGATACGCAGGATGGTTCCCAGATGAAAGGTGGCACCAGTGCCGAGTCGGGCTGGATTGATGAGGGCAAGTGGTCTGCAATCTGCCAGCCAGAACGGGCAGGTCAGTTTTATTCCAGGGAAAAGGGCCGTAATTTTTTGGGGGCCTGTGGTGGGAGTGGCCGGCTGGCTCCTGAAAATCCACATACGCAGGATGGTTCCCAATGAAAGGTGGCACCAGTGCAAATGGGCTGGTTTGATAGAGCAAGTGGCTCCTGCAATCTCAGCCAGATGAGGGCAGGTCAGTTTTACTTCCAGGGAAAAGGGCCGTAGTTTTGTTTCGGGGGCCTGTGCTGGGAGTGGCCGGCTGGCTCCTGAAAATCCACGATACGCAGGGCTGGCTCCTGAAAATCCACGATACGCAGGATGGTTCCCAGATGAAAGGTGGCACCAGTGCCAAGTAGAGCTGGTTTGATTATACCAAGTGGTCCTGCAATCTGCCAGCCAGATGATGGCAGGTCAGTTTTACTTCCAGGGAAAAGGGCCGTAGTTTGTGTTCGGGGGCCTGTGGCTGGGAGTGGCCAGCTGGCTCCTGAAAAACCACGATACGCAGGATGGTTCCCAGATGAATGGTGGCACCAGTGCCGAGTCGGGCTGGATTGATTGAGGCAAGTGGCTCCTGCAATCTGCCAGCCAGAAGCGGGGTGGGTAAGTTTTGTTTGCCAGGGAAATGGGCCGTGGTTTGTGTTGGGGGCCTGTGGCTGGGAGTGGCCGGCTGGCTCCTGAAAATCCACGATATGCAGGATGGTTCCCAGATGAAAGGTGGCACCAGTGCCGAGTCGGGCTGGATTGATAGCGGCAAGTGGATCCTGCAATCTGCCAGCCAGATGACGGGCAGGTCAGCTTTTCTTCC
>NW_026995502.1:0-3535 GCF_028769735.1 Zonotrichia leucophrys gambelii
ACTCGGCACTGGGGCCCCCTTTTTATCTGGACCCCCTGCGTATCGGATTTTTTAGGAGCCACCGGGCCCCCCCAGCCACAGCCCCCAACACAAAAAAATGGGGCCCCTTTTCCCCCGGGAAACAAAATCACCCCCCGCACTTCTGGCTGCAGATGCAGGAAACCATTTTCCCCCATCAACCAGCCCGGCTCGGCAGGTGCCACCTTTTTATTGGGAACCTCCCGGTATTGATTTTCAGGAGCCGCGGGCCCCTCCCAGCCAAGGCCCAAACAAATCTACGGGGCCTTTTCCCCGGAATTTAAAAATGACCTGCCCTCATTTGGGTGGCAGATTGCGGGGCCACTTGCCTTAAAAACCCGACTTGCACTGGGGCCCCTTTTTTCTGGGAACCACCTGGTATCGGGATTTTCAGGGGCCCGCCGGCCCCTCCCAGCCACAGCCCCAAAAACCCGGGCCCTTTTCCCTGGAAGAAAACTACCCGCCCCCTCTGGCGGCAGATTGCAGTAAAAACTTTTATCAAACAGCCCAACGGCATGGTGCCACCTTTTATCTGGGAACCATCCTGGATGGGATTTTCAGGAGCCAGCCCCCACCCCCCACAGCCCCAAAACAAAAATACGGCCTTTTCCCTGGAATAAAAACTCCCCGCCCTCCCTTGGTGGCAGATTGCAGGAGCACTTGCCCCTATCACCAGCCCGATGGCACTGGTGCCCCTTTTTCTGGGAACCATCCCTAGTGGATTTTAGGAGCCAGCCGCCACCCCAGCCCCAAAAATCCCCAAAAACAATCACGGCCCTTTTTCCGGAATAAACTGACCTGCCCCTCATTGGTGGCAATTGCAGCGCCATTTTGGGATATCAAACTTCCCCAAATTGGCATGGGGCCACCTTTCATCTGGGAACCACCTCTATCGGATTTTCAGGAGCCAGCCGGCCACTCCCCGCCCCGGGCCCCCAAAAAAACTAGGCCCTTTTCCCTGGAATAAAACGGGCCGCCCCCCATCGGCTGCAATTGCGGGGACACTTGCCTCTATCAATCCAGCCCGACCGACACTGGGGCCCACCTTTCCTGGGGAAACCTCTGCTATCGTGGGTTTTCAGGAGCCGCCGGCCAATCCCAGCCACAGCCCCCAACACAAAACCCCGGCCCTTTCCCTGGCAAAGAAAAAACACCCCCCCGCTTTGGCTGGCAGATTGCAGGAGACATTCCCCCTATCAAACCAGCCCGCTCGGTATGGTGCCACCTTTACTGGGGAACCATCCTGCGTATCGTGGATTTTCAGGAGCCAAACCCGCCCCCCCCACCACAGTTCCCCCAAAAAAAAATACGCCCTTTTCCTGAATTTAAAATGACCTGCCCCATCGGGTGGCAATTGCAGGGCCACTTCCTCTATCAAACCACCCCCCCTTGGGGCTGGTGCCCCCTTGGGGCTGGGAGCCTCCCCGTATTTTGGGTTTTTAGAACCAGCCGCCCCCTCCCCCCACAAATCCCCAAAAAAAATTACGGCCCTTTTTCCTGGAAGTAAAACTGACCTGCCCATCTCTGGCTGGCAGATTTCAGCAGCCCCTTGGTATAAAAAATCGCAACTAGGGATGCTACCACTTTTTTATTGGGAAAACCCCCGCGTACGTGGGTTTTCAGGAGCCAGCCGGGGCCCCTCCCCGCCCCAGGGCCCCCCAAAAAAAAAATACGGCCCCCTTTTCCTGGAATTAAAACCGACCTGCCCTTTCTGGCGGCAGATTGCAGGGAACCACTTGGCTCTCTCAAACCAGCCCAAATTGGGACGGTCCACCTTTCATTGGGGAAAAATCCGCGTATCGTGGATTTTCAGGGGCCAGCCCGGCCACTCCCAGCCACAGGCCCCCGAACAAAACCCGGCCCTTTCCCGGAAGTAAAAATGACCTGCCCATCACTGGTGGGAGAAATTTCAGGCCACTTACTCTATCAACCAGCCCCACTCACACTTGTGCCACTTTTTATCTGGAACCATCCTGTGTCCGGGTTTTTAGGGGCCACCGCCACTCCCACCACAGGCCCCCCAAAAAAAAACTACGCCTTTTCCCTGGCAAACAAAACCACCCGCCCCGCTCTGGGTGCAGATTGCAGGAGCCCCTTCCCTCATAATCCAGCCCGGTCGGCATGGTGCCCCCTTTTCATCGGAACCACTGGTATCGGGTTTTTTAAGGAGCCAGCCGGGCCCCTCCCCGCCACAGGCCCTGAAACAAAAACTACGGCCCCCTTTTCCTGGGAAATTAAAACCCACCTGCCCCTCATCTGGCTGGGGGGATTTCAGGGAACCCCTTGGCTCTCTCAAAAAAACCCCAAATTGGCACTGGTGCCCCCTTTCATTGGAACCATCCCGCGTATCGTGGATTTTCAGGACCAGCCGCCACTCCCAGCCACAGGCCCCCAAAAACAAATACGGCCCTTTTTTCCCGGCAAACAAAACTCACCCCCCCCGCTTTTGGCTGGCAGATTGCAGGACCCCTTCCCCATATCAAACCCGCCCCACTTGGCATGTAAACCTTTCATCTGGGAACCATCCCCGCGTATCTGGATTTTTAGGAGCCACCGCCAATCCCAGCACAGGCCCCCGAAAACAAAAACTCCCTTTTCCCGGGAAAAAAATGACCTCCCTCATCTGGGTGGCAGATTGCAGGACCCCCTTGCCTCTTTTAATCCCGCCCGACTCGGGGACTGGTGCCCCTTTCTCTGGGGAAACCCTCCTGCGATCGTGGATTTTCAGGAGCCAGCCGGCCACTCCCCGCACAGGCCCCCCCAAAACCCAAAATGGGCCTTTTTTCCCCGGGGGTAAAACTGACCCGCCCGTCATTGGAGGCAATTGCAGGGGCCACTTTCCTCTATCAATCCAGCCCGACCCGGCACTGGGCCACCTTTCATTAGGGGAACCCCCTGCGGGGTTGTGGATTTTCAGGAGCCCCCGGGCCCCTCCCAGCCCCAGGTCCCCAAACAAATACTACGGCCCCTTTCCTGGAATTAAAACAGACCCCGCCATCTTTTGGCTGGCAGATTGCAGGGGCCCTTGGGATATAACCAGCCCGACAGGCACTCTACCACTTTTCATCTGGGAACCATCCTGCGTATGGGATTTTCAGGAGCCAGCCGGGCCCTCCCCGCCACAGGCCCCCAAACAAAAAATACGGCCCCCTTTTGGAATTTAAAACCCACCCCCCATTTCTGGGGGGCAATTGCGGAACCACTTGGGTCTCTCAAACCGGGCCCCTTGGCATGGTGCCACCTTTTATCTGGGAAACCCTCCTGGTTTGTGGTTTTCAGGAGCCCGCCGGCCCCTCCCCAACAGGCCCCCAAAACAATCCGCGGGCCCTTTTTCCCCGAAAAAAAATGACCCCGCCCCTCACTGGCTCGGAGATTGCAGGAGCCACTTTATCTATCAAACCACCCACTCACACTGGTGCCACCTTTATCGGAACCTCCTGTGTATGTGGATTTCAGGGGCCAGCCCGGGCCCCTCCCGCCCCAGGGACCCGAACACAAACCACGGCCCTTTTCCCCG
>NW_026995503.1:0-3524 GCF_028769735.1 Zonotrichia leucophrys gambelii
GGCGTTGGGGGACCAAACCCCCCCACAAACCACCCTGGTTTGGCCCCCCTTTAACCCCCGCATTGGGATTCAGGACCAGCCGCCACTCCCAGCACACCCCCGAACCACAACCAGCCCTTTCCCTGCCCCAAAACACCCCCCCGCTTCTTTGGGGGCAGATGCCGAACCACTTCCTATCAAACCACGCACGCTGGCACTGGTGCCACCTTATTGGAACCATCCTGCGTATCGTGGATTTTCAGGGCCAGCCGGCCACTCCCAGCCAAGGCCCCAAATACATAAACGGCCCTGTTCCCGTAAACGACCTGCCCTTTGGCTGAGATTGCAGGAACTCTCTATCAACAGCCCACTTGGCACTGGTGCCACCTTCATCTGGAACCATCCGTATCGTGGATTTCAGGAGCACCGCCACTCCCAGCCACAGGCCCCAACAAACCACGGCCCTTTCCTGGCAAAAAAACTACCCGCCCGCTTCTGGCTGCAGATTGCAGAGCACTTGCCTCTATCAACCAGCCGACTGACTGTGCCACCTTTCACTGGGAACCATCTGGTACGTGATTTCAGGACCAGCCGCCACTCCCTGCCACAGCCCCCAAAACACAAACCTACGGCCCTTTTCCCTGGAATAAAACTGAACTGCCCCTCTGGCTGGCAGATTGCAGGAGCACTTGGCTCTATCAATCCGCCGACTTGGCACGTGCCACTTTATGGAACCATCCTGCTACTGGTTTTCAGGAGCCAGCGGCCACTCCCAGCCACAGGCCCCAAAACAAAACTACGGCCCTTTTCCCTGGAATAAAACGACCTGCCCGTCTCTGGCTGGCAGATTGCAGGAGCCACTTGCCTCTATCAACCAGCCCGACTGGCACTGGTGCCACCTTTCATCTGGGAACCATCTGCGTATCGTGGATTTTCAGGAGCCAGCCGGCCACTCCCAGCACAGGCCCCCAACACAAACCACGGCCCTTTTCCCTGGCAAAAAAACTCACCCGCCCCCGTTCTGGCTGGCAGATTGCAGGAGCCACTTGCCTCTATCAAACCAGCCCGACTCGGCACTGGTGCCACCTTTCATCTGGGAACCATCCTGCGTACGTGGATTTTCAGGAGCCAGCCGGCCACTCCCAGCCACAGGCCCCGAACACAAACACGGCCCTTTTCCCTGGAAGTAAAACTACCTGCCCAGTCTTCTGGCTGGCAGATTGCAGGAGCCACTTGCCTCTATCAAACCAGCCGACTTGGCACTGGTGCCACCTTTCATCTGGAACCATCCTGCGTATCGTGGATTTTCAGGAGCCAGCCGGCCACTCCAGCCACAGGTCCCCAAACACAACTCACGGCCCTTTTCCCTGAGAAAAACTGACCTGCCGTCATCTGGCTGGCAGATTGCAGGAGCCACTTGCCTCTATCAACCAGCCCGACTCGGCACTGGTGCCACCTTTCATCTGGGAACCATCCTGCGTATCGTGGATTTTCAGGAGCCAGCCGGCCACTCCAGCCACAGGCCCCCAAACACAAACACGGCCCTTTTCCTGGAATAAAACTGACCCGCCCCGTCTGGCTGGCAGATTGACAGGGCCACTTGCCCTAATCAAACCAGCCCGACTCGGCACTGGTGCCACCTTTCATCTGGGAAACCATCCTGCGTATCGTGGATTTTCAGGAGCCAGCCGGCCACTCCCACCACAGCCCCCAAAACAACACGGCCCTTTCCCTGGAATAAAACTACCTGCCCTTCTGGCTGCAGATGCAGGACCACTTGCTATCAACAGCCCGACTCGGACTGGCCACTTTCATCTGGAACCATCCTGCGTATCGTGATTTTCAGAGCCAGCGGCCACTCCCAGCCACAGGCCCCAAACAAACCACGGCCCTTTTCCCTGGAAAAACTACCCGCCCTTCTGGCTGGCAGATTGCAGGAGCCACTTCCTCTATCAAACCAGCCCGACTGGCACTGGTGCCACCTTTCATCTGGGAACCATCCTGCGTATCGTGGATTTTCAGGAGCCAGCCGGCCACTCCCAGCCACAGGCCCCCGAACACAAACTACGGCCCTTTTCCCTGAAACTAAAACTACCCTGCCCGCTTCTGGCTGGCAGATTGCAGGAGCCACTTGCCTCTATCAAACCAGCCCGACTCGGCACTGGTGCCACCTTTCATCTGGGAACCATCCTGCGTATCGTGGATTTTCAGGAGCCAGCCGGCCACTCCCAGCCACAGGCCCCGAACACAAACCACGGCCCTTTTCCCTGGCAAAAAAACTCACCGCCCCGCTTCTGGCTGGCAGATTGCAGGAGCCACTTCCTCTATCAAACCAGCCCGACTCGCACTGGTGCCACCTTTCATCTGGGAACCATCCTGCGTATCGTGGATTTTCAGGAGCCAGCCGGCCACTCCCAGCCACAGCCCCAAACACAAACCACGCCCTTTTCCCTGGCAAACAAAACTACCCGCCCGCTTCTGGCTGGCAGATTGCAGGAGCCACTTGCCTCTATCAAACCAGCCGACTCGGCACTGGTGCCACCTTTCATCTGGGAACCATCCTGCGTATCGTGGATTTTCAGGAGCCAGCCGCCACTCCCAGCCACAGGCCCCAAACACAAACCACGGCCCTTTTCCCTGGAAAAAAACTACCTGCCCGCTTCTGGCTGGCAGATTGCAGGAACCACTTGCCTCTATCAAACCAGCCCGACTTGGCACTGGTGCCACCTTTCATCTGGGAACCATCCTGCGTATCGTGGATTTTCAGGAGCCAGCCGGCCACTCCCAGCCACAGGCCCCCGAACACAAACCACGGCCCTTTTCCCTGGCAAACAAAACTAACCCACCCCGCTTCTGGCTGGCAAGATTGCAGGAGCCACTTGACTCTATCAAACCAGCCCGATTCGACACTGGTGCCACCTTTCATCTGGAACCATCCTGCGTATTGTGGATTTTCAGGAGCCAGCCGGCCACTCCCAGCCACAGGCCCCCAAACAAAAACTACGGCCCCTTTCCCTGGAAGTAAAACTGACCTGCCCGTCATCTGGCTGGCAGTGATTTCAGGGAGCCACTTGCCGGTATCAATCAAGCCTGTATTGGCCCACTAATCTAGTGCCACCTTTCATTGGGACACACATCCTGCGTATCGTGGGATTTTCTGTGCCAGCGGCTCACTCCAGCCACAGGCCCCCGAACCCAAAAGAGGGCCCTTTTCCTGGCAAAAGGACAACTCAGCGGCCCGCTACTGCCTGGCAGATTGCAGGAGACACTTCCCTCTTCAACCAGCCCGGATCGGTCACTGGTGCACCTTTCATTGGGCACCATCCTGTGCTCGTGGATTTTCAGGTCAGGCGGCCCCTCCTACGCCCACAGGTCTCAACAATACTCGGCCCCTATTCTGGAATTAAAACTGACGTGCCCATGTGCATCTGGCAGCAGATTGCAGGACCAACTTCCCTCTTATCCCAAAGAGCCGACTTGGAACTTGGCTGCACCTTTCATCTGGGAACCATCTGCGTATAACGTGATTTTCAGGAGCCAGCCGG
>NW_026995504.1:0-3518 GCF_028769735.1 Zonotrichia leucophrys gambelii
TCCCCCTCTCTCTGGAATCAGGGGCCACGGCCCTCCCAAAACCCGCCCAAACCCCGGCCCCTTTCCTGGGAAATCCCGACGGGTTTTCGGGCCGCCGATCCCCGACACCCCCAACAAAACCAGGGCCCCTTTTTCCCCGGCAAAAATCTACCCCCCCCTTCGTGCAATTTTAGGACACCCCCTCCACCCCGCCCCCCCAAATGGCCCCTTTCCTGGAAACCCCGGACGTATTTTTGGGGGGACTTCCCCGCCCACCCCAAAACAAACCAGCCCTTTTCCCTGGGAAAAAACCCCCCCCACGGCTGGAAAACAGGAGCCACGCCCTCAACCAGCCCCACCACACGGCCCTTTCCGGGAAATCCCCGCATTTGGTTTTTTTGACCCGGGGCCACTCCCCCACAACCCCAACCCCGGGTTTTTTTTTCCCTGGGAAACACCGCCCCCCACGGTGGATTTTTAGGACCACGCCCACAAACCGCCCGAACCACTGGCCCCCTTTCCTGGGGAACCCCCCTATCGGGAATTTTTTTGGAAACCACCGGCCCAACCCCCCAGCCCCCAACACAAACCCGCCCTTTTTCCCCGGAAAAAACTAGCCCCCCTTTTGGGTGGAGATTGCCGAGAATTCCCAAAAACCGCCCACTTAAAATTCCCCCTTTTATAAACCTCCCCACGGGGGGGGGGGGGGGGGGGGGGGGGGGGGGGGGGGGGGGGGGGGGGGGGGGGGGGGGGGGGGGGGGGGGGGGGGGGGGGGGGGGGGGGGGGGGGGGGGGGGGGGGGGGGGGGGGGGGGGGGGGGGGGGGGGGGGGGGGGGGGGGGGGGGGGGGGGGGGGGGGGGGGGGGGGGGGGGGGGGGGGGGGGGGATTTTCAGGAGCCAGCCGCCACTCCCAGCCACAGGCCCCCAAACAAAACTACGGCCTTTTCCCTGGAAGTAAAACTGACCTCCCTCATCTGGCTGCAGATTGCAGGACCACTTGCCTCTATCAATCCAGCCCACTCGACACGGGGCCACCCTTTCATCTGGGAACCATCCTGCGTATCGTGGATTTTCAGGGGCCAGCCGGCCACTCCCAGCCACAGGCCCCCAAACACAAACTACGGCCCTTTTCCCTGCAAAAAAACTAACCCGCCCCCTTCTGGCTGAGATTGCAGGAGCCACTTGCTCTATCAAACCAGCCCGACTTGCACTGGTGCCACCTTCATCTGGGACCATCCTGCGTATTGTGGATTTCAGGAGCCAGCCGGGCCCCTCCCAGCCACAAATCCCCAAAAAAACTACGGCCCTTCCCTGGAATTTAAAAAAGACCGCCCATCTTCTGGCTGGCAGATTGCAGGAGCCACTTTGGTACTATTTAAACCAGCCCACTTGGCCTGTGCCACCTTTCATCTGGGAACCATCCTGCGTATCGTGGATTTTTAGAGCCAGCCGGCCACTCCCAGCCACAGGCCCCCAAACACAAACTACGCCTTTTCCCTGGAAGTAAAACTGACCTGCCCGTCTTCTGGCTGGCAATTGCAGAGCCACTTGGCTCTATCAAACCAGCCCGACTCGCACTGTGCCACCTTCATCTGGGAACCATCCTGCGTATCGGGATTTTCAGAGCCAGCCGGCCACTCCCAGCCACAGGCCCCCAAACACAAACCACGGCCCTTTTCCCTGGAAGTAAACGACCTGCCCTCTTCTGGCTGGCAGATTGCAGGAGCCACTTGCCTCTATCAATCCATGCCCGACTGGCACTGGTGCCACCTTTCATCTGGGAACCATCCTGCGTATCGTGGATTTCAGAGCCAGCCGGCCACTCCCACCACAGGCCCCGAACACAAACCACGGCCCTTTTCCCTGGCAAAGAAAACCACCGCCCCGCTTCTGGCTGGCAGATTGCAGGGGACACTTCCCCCTATCAAACCACCCGACTCGGGACTGGGGCCCCCCTTTCATCTGGGGAAACCCTCCTGCGTATCTGGATTTTCAGGAGCCAGCCGGCCACTCCAGCCACAGGCCCCCAAACACAAACTACGGCCCATTTCCCTGGAAGTAAAACGACTGCCCCATCGGCGCAGATTGCGGAGCCACTTTCCTCTTCAAACCACCCACTGGCCTGGTGCCCCTTTTTTCATCTGGACCCCCTCCCGCTTTTCGTGGATTTTTAGGAGCCAGCCGGCCACTCCCAAACACAGGCCCCCAAAAAAACACGGCCCTTTCCCGGAAGAAAATTACCGCCCGCTTTTGGGGGCAATTGCAGGGCCCTTCCCTCATCAAACCAGCCCGACTTTGGGACTGTGCCCCCATTTTATCTGGAACCCTCCTGCGTATCGGGGATTTTTTAGGAGCCAGCCGCCACCCCACCACAGGCCCCCAAAAACCAAAAACCCGGGCCCCTTTTCCCGAAGTAAAAGATTGCCCTCATCTGGGTGGCAATTGCAGAGCCCGGGTTATAAACCGCCCACTCGCACTTTTGCCCCTTTTATCGGGGGCCATCCTCGAACGTGGATTTAGGACCAGCCGGCCCCTCCCACCCCAGGCCCCAAACAAACAGCCCTTTTCCCTGGAATAAAACTGACCTCCCGTCTCTGGTGGCAATTGCGGAGCCACTTGCCCCTATCAATCCAGCCCGACTTGGCACGGGCCACCTTTTACTGGGGAAACCCCTGCGTACGGGATTTTTTGGAGCCACGCCACTGCCACCACAGGGCCCCCAACAAAAACACGGCCCTTTTCCCTGGAAAAAAACTCACCCCCCCTCGGCTGGCAGATTGCAGGGACACTTCCCCCTACAAACCCCCCGACCGGTACTTTCCCCTTTAAACTGGGGAAACCCTCCCGTATCGTGGTTTTTTTGAGCCACCGGCCCCTCCGCCACAGGGCCACCCAAACACAAACCACGGCCTTTTTTCCCGGAAAAAAAAAAACTAAACCCCCCCCTTCTGGCTGAAGATTGCAGACCACTGCCTCTCAACCACCCAAATTGGCACGGTCACCCTTTTTTTTTGGAACCACCTCGTACTGGGTTTTCAGAGCCAGCCGGCCCCTCCCCCCACAAACCCAAAAAAAAACACGCCCTTTTCCCTGGAAAAAAAAACCCCCACTTCTGCTGAGATTGCAGGACAAATTGGATACAAACCCGCCCGCTTGGCACTGGCCACTTTTTATCTGGGAAACCCTCCTGCGTTGTGGGTTTTTAGGGGCCACGGCCACCCCCACAAGTCCCCAAAAAAATCTAGGCCCTTTTCCCGGGAAATTTAAAACCAGCTGCCCATCCTTTTTTGGGCCCGGCAATTGCAGGAAACACTTGGTTTAAAAACCCCCACTGGCCTGGGGGCCCCTTTATCTGGGACCACCGCTATCCGGATTTTCAGGGGCCACCGGCCATCCCCGCCCCAGGCCCCCCCAAAAAAAACCCACGGCCCCTTTTCCCCGGAAAAAACCTACCGCCCCTCTGGGGGGCAATTTCAGAGCACTTGCCTCTATCAAAAAACCCCCCCTGGACGGTGCCACCTTTTATCTGGGGAAACCCTCC
>NW_026995505.1:0-3517 GCF_028769735.1 Zonotrichia leucophrys gambelii
GTTTTTTCCAAAAAGGGTGGGTGTTCGGCTGTGCTAGTGGGTGTTGAACGATCGAGTTCCCAGATGAATGCCCAGTCCAGTGGTTATAGAGAATGTCTGCAACCACAAAGGGCGTGTTTTTTTGCGAAAAGGCGTTTTGTTGGCTGTGGTGGGTGCGTCCTAAACACTCGCGGATGTTCCCAGATAAGTGCAAGTGCATGGGTATTTGCATCTGAAAGAGAACGGAGGTTTTTCCGGAAAAGGCGTGTTTGTGTTGGGGCTGTTGGATGGGCGTGGCTCCTGAAAATCCACATACGCAGATGGTTCCCAGTAAAGGTGGCACAGTGCCGAGTCGGGCTGGTTGATAGAGGCAAGTGGCTCCTGCAATCTGCCAGCCAGAATGGGCGGTCAGTTTTTTCCAGGAAAAGGCCGTGTTTGTTTGGGGCCTGTGGCTGGGATGCGCTGCTCCTGAAAATCCACATACGCAGGATGGTTCCCAGATGAAAGTGCACCAGTGCCGAGTCGGGTGTTGAAGAGCAAGTGGTCCGCAATCTGCCAGCCAGAAGAGGGCAGGTCAGTTTTATTCCAGGAAAAGGCCGTGTTTTGTTGGGCCTGTGCTGGATGGCCGCTGCTTCCTGAAAATCCACGATACGCGATGTTCCCAGATGAAAGTGGCACCAGTGCCAATCGGGCTGTTTGATAGAGGAAGTGCTCGCAATCTCCAGCCAGAAGAGGGCGTAGTTTTACTTCCAGGGAAAAGGCCGTAGTTTGTGTTGGGCCTGTGGCTGGGAGTGGCCGGCTGGCTCCTGAAATCACGATACGCAGATGGTTCCCAGATGAAAGGTGGCACCAGTGCCGAGTCGGCTGGTTTGATAGAGGAAGTGGTCCTGCAATCTGCCAGCCAGAAGCGGCGGTAGTTTTTTTGCCAGGAAAAGGCCGTGTTTGTTTGGGGCCTGGCTGGGAGTGGCCGGCTGGCTCCTGAAAATCCACGATACGCAGGATGGTTCCCAGATGAAAGGTGCACCAGTGCCAAGTCGGGCTGTTGATAGAGCAAGTGGCTCCTGCAATCTGCCAGCCAGAAGCGGGCAGGTCAGTTTTACTTCCAGGAAAAGGGCCGTGGTTTGTGTTTGGGGGCCTGTGGCTGGGAGTGGCCGGCTGGCTCCTGAAAATCCACGATACCAGGATGGTTCCCAGATGAAAGGTGGCACCAGTGCCAGTCGGGCTGGTTTGATAGAGCAAGTGGCCCCTGCAATCTGCCAGCCAGAACGGGGGTAGTTTTTTTGCCAGGGAAAAGGGCCGTGTTTGTTTGGGGGCCTGTGGCTGGGAGTGGCCGCTGGCTCCTGAAAATCCACGATACGCAGGATGGTTCCCAGATGAAAGTGCACCAGTGCCGAGTCGGGCTGGTTTGATAGAGGCAAGTGGCTCCTGCAATCTGCCAGCCAGAACGGGGCGGTAGTTTTCTTTCCAGGAAAAGGGCCGTGTTTGTGTTCGGGGGCCTGTGGCTGGGAGTGGCCGCTGCTCCTGAAAATCCACGATACGCAGGATGGTTTCCCAGATGAAAGTGGCACCAGTGCCGAGTCGGCTGGTTTGATAGAGGAAGTGGCTCCTGCAATCTGCCAGCCAGAAGCGGGCGGTGAGTTTTCTTTGCCGGAAAAGGGCGTAGTTTGTGTTCGGGGCCTGTGGCTGGAGTGGCCGGCTGGCTCCTGAAAATCCACGATACCAGGTGGTTCCCAGATGAAAGGTGGCACCGATGCCAGTGGGCTGGATTGATAGAGGCAAGTGCTCTGCAATCTGCCAGCCAGAACGGGGTAGTTTTTTGCCAGGAAAAGGCCGTGTTTGTGTTCGGGGCCTTGGCTGGGAGTGGCCGGCTGGCTCCTGAAAATCCCGATACGCAGGATGGTTTCCCAGATGAAAGGTGGCACCAGTGCCAGTCGGGCTGGTTGATAGAGGCAATGGTCCTGCAATCGCCAGCCAGATGATGGCAGGTCAGTTTTACTTCCAGGGAAAAGGGCCAGTATTTTTTGGGGACCTGTGCTGGAGTGGCCGGCTGGCTCCTGAAAATCCACGATAGCGGATGGTTCCCAAGAAAGGTGGCCAGTGCCCAAATCGGGGTGGTTTGATAGAGGAAGTGTCTGCAATCTGCCAGCCAGAAAATGGGGGTAGTTTTTCTTTCCCGGGAAAAGGCCGGTTTTGTTTGGGGCCTGTGGCTGGGAGTGGCCGCGGCCCTGAAAATCCACATACGCAGATGGTTCCCAGTAAAATGGCACCCTGCCAGTGGGCTGGTTGAAAGCAATGGCCCCCGCAATTCCAGCCAGAAATGGAGGGGTTACTTCCAGGGAAAAGGGCCATTTTTTGGGGCCTGTGGCTGGGAGGGGCCGGGGGGGGGTCCTGAAAATCCACAAGCGGATGGTTTCCCCGATAAAGGGGGCCCATCCAGCGGCTGGTTTTATAGAGGGAAGTGGCTCCTGCAATCTGCCCCCAGAAGGGGCGGAGTTTTTTCCCGGGGAAAAGGGGGTTTTTTTGTTTGGGGCCTTGGGGAGTGGCCGGGGTCCCAAAAACCCGATACCCCATGTTCCCAAAAAGGTGGCACCAGGCCATCGGGGTGGTTTATAAGGGAAGTGGCTCTGCAATCTGCCGCCAAAGGGGGGGTAGTTTTTTTTCCAGGGAAAAGGGCCCTTTTTGTTTTGGGGGCCTTGGGTGGAGTGCCGCGGCTCCTGAAAATCCAGATACCAAGGTTCCCAGATGAAAGGTGGGACCGTGCCAAAAGGGCTTTTGTGAGGGGGGTCCTGCAATCTCCAGCCAAAATGCTTTAGTTTTACTTCCCGGGAAAAGGCCTTATTTTTTGGGCCTGTGGCGGAGTGGGGCTGGGTCCCAAAACCCTCGCAGGGGGTTCCCGAGAAAGGGGGCACCCTGCCAGTGGGCTGGTTGTTAGAGGGAAAGGGTTCCTGCAATCTGCCGCCCGAACGGGGGGGTGGTTTTTTTTCCAGGAAAAGGGCCTGGTTTTTTGGGGGTGTGGCTGGGAGGGGGCTGGCCTGAAAATCCAAAACCAGGATGGTTCCCGATGAAAGGGGCACCGGCCAGTCGGCTGGTTGATAGAGCAAATGGGTCCCGCAATCTGCCCGCCAGAAACCCGGGGGTTTTTTTCCAGGGAAAGGCTTTTTTTTGGGGGCTGTGGGGGTGGGGTGGGCCCGGGTCCTGAAAAAACCACATAACCCGAGGGCCCCCAAAGAAAGGTGGCACCGTGCCAGTCGGGCTGGTTGATAGAGGGAAGTGGCTCCTTTCAATCTGCCAGCCAGAAGAGGGAGGCAATTTACTTTCCAGGGGAAAAAAGGGCCCTAGTTTTGTTTTGGGGCCTGTCTGGGATGGCCGGCGGTCCTGAAAACCACAAAACCCCGGGTGGTTTTCCCCAAAAAAGGGGCAAAAATGCAATCGGGCTGGTTTGATAGGGGGAAAAGGGGTCTGCAATCGCCGCCAAAGGGGGGTATTTTCTTCAGGGGAAAAGGGGGGTTATTTTTTTGGGGCGTGTGGGGGGGCCCCC
>NW_026995506.1:0-3517 GCF_028769735.1 Zonotrichia leucophrys gambelii
TTAATGGTTTATACCTTACTAGTTTACTAGCTAAACTTGGAGATGATTTTATTTGGTGCGGGGAAGGTCCATGGGCAGGTGCTGTCGAGAGCCGCTCCCTCTTGGTCTGAGAGACCAGCTCTCCCAGGCCACCTTGCTCCCAGGCCCGGAGGTTTTAATGTGCGCTCGACCGGCAGCCGAAGGAGGGCTCTTGACACCGTGTCTGATGCGTCAGGGTTTATTGAAGGTAGGTCAGAGGGTGCAGGTTGGGTGAGGGTGAGAAGAGGGACAGGAAGAGGCAGGAGCACAAGCACTGTAACATGACACATAAGGCACCTGCAAGCTGCTGGGGAAGCCTCAAGTCTGCTCAGTGAGCCACGTGTGCCCTCAGCATTGGGACAGCCACCTTTCCCTCAGTGAGCCTCCCATCCCGGGGTCAGCAAATCAAGAGGCACCAGGCAAGCTGCAGGTGACTCAGAGCGAGTGCAGTGGGTCATGGTGGCCAGGGGCCAGAAGCAGGCAGAAAGCCAACGGGGCTGGGGAAAAGGCTCTGCTCTGCTTACAGCATAGGCTGAGGGCTAGGAGAGCTCCATTTCCCCCTTGAGATGTTGGAGACGGGGCCTTTCACCCTCCTGATAGGGCTGCCCCTGGCTGCAGGCAGCCAAAGGAGTACGACGGCACAAGGCCAAGAGCAGCAAAGCAAAGAGCCAGCCGTGCACAGCACAGGGAGGTGGCCCAGTGCAAAGCCAGCGTGGCACCCTGAAGGTGCCCGCTGCACTCTCATGTGTCCCTGCCTTGGGAAGGACAGGAATGCCCGTGGTCCAGGAGGGCCTTTCTGTGGCCCCTGTGGGCTCAAAGCTGCTGCTCTTCTGGCTCAATGGGGCCTAAAGCCACAGAGCTCGGCCTCCCCCACAGCAACAGGAACAAGACTTGGATATCAGGCGGTGGAGATCAATGCCTAAGGCTGAGGGGCGGGGGCCTCCAGTCTGGAGCCCAGGGAGGGCCACATGCCCAGCCCCACAACAGCTGGCCTCACGGCCCTGAAAGGCCAGGACCAGGGTTCCCCGCCTGATTCCAGGGGGTCCCTCCAACCGGCCACCGACCTGGAAGCGCCAGAGCAGCCGGCTGTCGGGATCAAGGCGGCTGCCAGGGGGCTGCTTATGGCCTCTGCCAGCCCATTGCTCAGGGCTTAGCCGTGCCTCAGCCCCTCAGGGTCTCCCCAAGCTTGCCGCAGCTGACAAAACTTATTAAGGACCCCATTCGCTTTTGGGTGACCATCTAAAATCACATCTTACTGTGATGAGTCAAAACTTGTCTTATTCTTTTGTAGAACCCGGGTTATCTCCTTTGTACATTTTGGGACAGTAATTAAGGTTTTTTTTCTACTTTTTTTGGGATTTTTTTTCAAGACTTCTAATGGGTTTTTGGTGCTTAAATTTAAATTTGTTTTACCAATGTAAGGTTCACCCCAAAAAGGGGTTTAGGTGGTAGCCGTGATACATTTTTGTAATTGGCTGTAATCAGCTGGTGGGATGTTACTGGTACAAAATACAAAAAACTACACTCAATAATTTTAGAAAAATTAAAAATACAAAACAGAGATTAGAAGGGTTTTCCACTAGACAGAATAACATCATTGCTACCCAATTTGTACAGCACATAACCCTTCTCAAACATACACCCTTTTCCAGTAAATACGGGGCCCCAGTTTTCTGGTCAGGACGGGATGAATTTAAAAGGGTGAAAAAAAACTCTGTTCAGTGCCCAAACACATCCTAGGCATTAGCAGTATTGCTTTAAACAAAATGAATCCCATTTTTTTCTCTAGAATGCAGGTTTTCTAAGTTTCCCTACCTGCCATTTTTTCATTCATCTTTTTGTGCCCACACTCTATTTTCTGAAGGATAAAGGGGTTGTTTTTCAGGGTTTAATCTTGGGGCAATGAGGGGATGGAAAACATAAACAGTGGCTTTACATATGGTAAGCACAAAGGCAGGGGCCACATTAGAAATGGGAAATCATGGGTGAAATTCACCAAAATTTCCACTAGGATTAAAATTTCCCCTTTTTCAAAATCAATTGCTTTAATCTCATTCAATTTTCTAAATTTTCCCGCGGGAAAAATTTAACTTTCACCCCCTTTCCTATATGACCCAGAGCTGCTGTTGCTTGTATCCATAACTGTGCTTGTATACAACTGAAAGCAAAGACACTTTATTTTGGGAACTATACTAAGTCTTCTACAAATCAATTTGGGGTTTTTGGGGGTCCCCGGGCCTTTTCATATTTCTTTACTTTGGCAGTACTTTTGAAATCTGTCACTGGGCTATTTCCCTTAATGCCAGTAGAGATTACATAAAGGCTGCTTCAATTTTGTTAGGCTACCTGCGGGAGCAGCTAGTTTTTTTTCATCAGTATTTCTGAATCAATTCCCATTTAAAACTCCTAATTTTTTGTCCCTAATATGCCATTTTGATGTTTGTTTTTGGGGAACAGAACTGCTTTCTGTCTATATCATCCCTCCCCCGCCAGAGGTGTGCTGGGGTCATACTACAAATTCAGACACACTTCACAAGTGTATCTGACAAAAGGTTTTTGGGGCCCTTCTTGAGACAGATGTTTGTTTTGAAATGTAGAGACTTCAGGAATCTTAAAAATTTTTTTCTCTCTCTCAAAAACAACCCGATTTCCCAGATGTGTGGGAAGCAGGAAATTGGGGCTCTCTTGGTCACCCACCTTGCCCTTAGCTAAGATCAAAACGTGGACTGTGTTCAGGCAGAAGATAATGGAGGGGGAAAACTTGAGAGGGAAAAACCTAAAATTCATTGCCCGTGCCTCAGAAGAAAAATGGGATCAAGGGTTTTTTCTATTTTAAACACTCAGCACAAAAAGATGCCCCAAAATCTTCCCGCTTTTCTGCTGGGGCCTGAGGGGGTTTTCTCTCTCTCTACTTCTTTTAAGCAGAATTCTAACCACTTTAGACTGGGGCAATCACCCGATCCAAATCTCAGTAGGAAAAGGGATAGCTATAAATAAGGAAAAACACCTTATTTTTGGGGCCCCCTGTGGGGAAAAAGTGCAGTGTCTACTTTGAATTCAAATGAAAATCTGACAGTAACTTGAGCTTTAAAGGCAGTCACTTCTACAGGCGTTTTCAGGGTGAAATTACCTAACAGTCTGATTCAATTAGGTCATCACAGACTTCTTGGTGCTCATATTTTCACTAGGGGAGGTTCAACACTAATTACATCTGGGCCTCATAAGCCATTTCCCATTGATGACTAAGCCCTTTAAATTTATTTCTTTTCTTCAATTCCTTTAAGTGTTTACAGCTCCCGTTCTTGCTATTTTTACTGCTCACATACTTGATTCTCGTGGGTTACTACAGTAAAATATTTTAAAATAAACCTTCTTTATTCAAAAAGGTTTTTCCTATGGGGTCCATTTTACTGATTAAATGGGCCCGGGAAAACCCAAGGGCCCTTTAGCAATTTCTTTTGGGGGGGGGGTACTCCCCTATTCAAAAATTTAGTTTTAA
>NW_026995507.1:0-3513 GCF_028769735.1 Zonotrichia leucophrys gambelii
GTCACGTTTTACTTCCATGGAAAAGGGGCCGCAGTTGTTGGTTGGCGACCAGTGGCTGGGAGTGGCCGCCTGGCCCCTGAAAATACCACAATACGCATGATGGCTCCAAGACCAAGGTGGCACCATTGCATAGTTCGGGCTGGTTTGATAAGAGCAAGAGGCTCCTGCAATCTGCCAGCCAGAAGCGGGGTGGGTGAGTTTTGTTTGCAGGGAAAAGGGCGTGGTTTGTGTTCGGGGGCCTGTGGCTGGGAGTTGGACGGTGGCCCCTGAAAATCCACATACGCAGGATGGCTCCCAGATGAAAGGTGGCACCGAAGTGCCGTGTCGGGCTGGATTGTTAGAGGCAAGTGGCCTCCTGAAATTGCCCAGCCAGAAGATGGGCGGTCAGTTTGCATTCAAGGGGAATGGGCCATTGTACTGTGTTTGGGGACTGTGGCTGGGAGTGGCCGGTTGGCTCCTGAAAATCCACGATACGCAGGATGGTTCCCAGAGAAAGGTGGCAACAGTTGTCGAGTCGGGCTCGGTTTGAATAGAGTGGAAGTGGCTCCTGCATCTGCCAGCAGAAGCAGGGGGTGGGTAAGTTTGTCGTGCCAGGGAAAAGGGCCTGGTTTCTGTTCGGGGGCCTGTGGACTGGGAGTGGCCGGTGGCTCCTGAAAATCCACGATACGCAGGATGGTTCCCAGATGAAAGGTGCACCAGTGCGAAGTCTGGGCTGCGTTTGATATGGGGAAGTGGCTCCTGCATCTGCCAAGCCAGAAGATGGGCAGGTCAGTTTGCATTCAAGGGAAAAGGGCCATAGTATTTGTTTGGGACCTGTGGCTGGAGTGGCCGGTTGGCTCCTGAAAATCCACGATAACGCAGGATGGTCCAGATGAAAGGTGGCACAGTGTCGAGTCGGGTGGTGTGATAGAGGGAAGTGCTCACGGCAATGTGCCAGCCAGAAGCGGGGCGGGTAAGTTTTGTTTGCCCGGAAAAGGGCCGTGGTTTGTGTCGGGGGCCTGTGGCTGGGAGTGGCGGGCTGATCCTGAAAAATCAACGATACGCAGGATGGTTTTCCTGATGAAACGTGGCACCAGTGCCGTGTGGGCTGGTTTGATAGGGGGAAGTGGATCTGCAATCTGCCAGCAGAACGGGCGGGTGAGGTTTTGTTTTTGCCTGGGAAAAAGGGCCGTGTTTGTGTCGGGGGCCTGTGGATGGGAGTGGCCGCTGGCTCCTGAAATCCACGATACGCAGGATGGTTACAGATCGAAAGGTGGCACCAGTGCCAGTGTCGGGGCTGGATTGATAGAGGGAGTGGCTCTGCAATCTGCCAGCCAGATGACGGGCAGGTCAGTTTTACTTCCAGGGAAATGGGAGTAGTTTGTGTTTGGGGCCTGTGGTGGGAGTGGCCGGCTGGTTCTGAAAAATCAACGATACGCAGGTGGCTCCCAGACCCAGGTGCAGAAGTCCAAGTAGGCTGGTTTGATACAGGCAAATGGCTCCTGAATCTGCCAGCCAGAAGCGGGTTGGGTAAGTTTTTTTTGCAGGAGAAAAGGGCCGTGGTTTGTGTTTTGGGGGACTGTGTTGGGAGTTGCCAGCTGGCTCCTGAAAATCCACGATACGCAGGGTGGTTCCCAGATGAAGGTTGGCACCGTGCCGAGTCGGGCTGGTTGATAGGGGAAGTGGCTCCTGCAATCTGCCAGCCAAAGCGGGGGGGTGAGTTTTGTTTGCCCGGGAAAAGGGCCGTGGTTTGTGTTTCGGGGGCCTGTGGCTGGGAGTGGCCGGCTGGCTCCTGAAATCCACGATACGCAGGATGGTTTCCCCGATGAAAGGTGGCACCCGTGCCAGTTTGGGCTGGTTTGAAGAGCCAAGTGGTTCTGCAATCTGCCAGCCAGAAGATGGGCAGGTCAGTTTTCCCTTTCCAGGGAAAAGGGCCTTAGTATTTGTTTGGGGCCTGTGGTGGGAGTGGCCGGCTGGCTCCTGAAAATCCACGATACGAGGGTGGTTCCCAGATGAAAGGTGGGCACCAGTGTAGTCGGGCTGGTTTGATAGAGGAAGTGCTCCTGCAATTGCCAGCCAGAAGCGGGGTGGGTAGTTTTGTTGCCGGGAAAAGGCCGTGGTTTGTGTTCGGGGCCTTGTGGCTGGGAGTGGCCGGCTGGCTCCTGAAAATCCACAAAACGCAGGATGGTTTCCCAGATAAAGGTGGCACCAGTGCGAGTCGGGGGTGGTTTTATAGAGGCAAAATGGCTCTGCAATCTGCCAGCCAGATGACGGGCAGGGGCATTTCTTCCAGGGAAAGGCCGTAGTTTTGGGGCTGTGGCTGGGAGTGGCCGGCTGGGTCCTGAAAATCCTGATACGCAGGATGGTTTCCCCGATGAAAGGGGGGCACCAGTGCCAAATTGGGCTGGTTGATAGAGGCAAGGTGCTCCTGCAATTGCCAGCCAGAGGGGCAGGGGCAGTTTTTCTTCCAGGGAAAAGGGGCCCTGGTTTTTGTTGGGGCTGTGGCTGGGAGTGGCCAGCGGGTCCTGAAAATCCACGATTACGCAGGATGGTTCCAGATAAGGTGGCAACCCGTGCCAAATGGGCGGATTTTATGTACAAAGTGGCTCTGCATTGCCAGCCAAAAATGCGGGGTAGTTTTTTTCCAGGGAAAGGGCCGTGGTTTGTTTGGGGGCTTGTGGGTGGAGTGGCCGGCTGGCTCCTGGAAAAACCACAATACGCAGGATGGTTTCCCCGAAAGGTGGCACCAGTGCAGTCGGGCTGGTTGATAGAGGAAGTGGCTCCTGAATCTGCCAGCAGAAGCGGGTGGGGAAATTTTTTCCCGGGAAAAGGGCCGTGGTTTGTTTTGGGGGCCTGTGGCGGGAGTGGGCCCGGCTCCCGAAAAAAAACCCCAACGAGGATGGTTCCCCGAAGAAAGTGACCATGCCGGGGGCTGGGTTTTATAGGGAAGTGGGTTGCATCTGCCCGCCAGAAGGGGGCGGGTAGTTTTTTTTTCCAGGGAAAAAAGGGGCCTGGTTTTTGTTGGGGCCTGTGGCTGGGAGTGGCCCGGTTCCCCCGAAAATCCACGAACGAGGAGGTTCCCCGAAAGGTGGGACGGCAGTGGGCTGGTTTTATGAGGGAAGTGGGTCCCGCAATCCCGCCCCAGGGGGGTAGTTTTTTCCAGGGAAAAAGGGCCTGTTTTGTTGGGGGCCTGTGGCGGGAGTGGGCCCGGTGGTCCTGAAAAACCAATAACGGATGGTTCCCCAAAGAAAGGGGCAAGTCCAGTCGGGTGGTTGATAGAAAAGTGGCCGCAATCTGCCCGCCGAAGGGGGGTAGTTTTTTCCGGAAAAGGGCCCCTGGGTTTTTGTTGGGGGGCCCTTGGGGTGGGATGGCCGGCTGGCTCCCGAAAATCCCGTACGCAAGGGTGGTTCCAGATGAAAAATGGGCCCTTTCCCGGGCGGGCGGTGATAGGGAAGTGGCTCTGCAATCTGCCAGCCAAAAACGGGGGGAGTAGTTTTCTTCCAGGGAAAAAGGGGGTGTTGTTTGGGGGTTTCT
>NW_026995508.1:0-3505 GCF_028769735.1 Zonotrichia leucophrys gambelii
GAAGGGCTGTTGTTTGGCCTTGCTGGGCGTGTCCTGAAAACCATAGGGGCCGGGTGGAGTGCCAGCGTTTGAACCGTGTCCTGATTGCACCAGAGGGGCGTGTTTAGGAAAGGGCCTGTTTGTGGGGCCTGTGGCGAGCCGGCTGGCTGAAAATCCCTAGCGTGGTCGTGAAAGGTCCCAGCAGCGTGGTTTAAGAGGCCTCAATTGCACGAGGGGCGTGTTTTTTCAGAAAGGCCTGTTTTGGGGCCTGTGTGGGATGGCCGGCTGCTCCTGAAAATCCACGTACCAGAGGTTCCCAATGAAAGGTGGCACCCATGTGGTTTTAGAGCAAGTGGTCCTGCAATCTGCCAGAGGGGGGGTTTATCAGGAAAGGGCCGTGTTTTGGGGCCTGGCTGGGAGTGCGCTGCTCCTAAAATCCACCGCAGGAGGTTCCCAGAAAAGGGCCTGCAGCGGTGTGATAGAGCAAGGCCGCACTGCCCGAACGGGTTTTTCCGGAAAAGGGCTGGTTTGGGCCTGTGGCTGGGAGTGGCGGCGGCTCCGAAAATCCACGATACGCGGTGGTCCCGAGAAAGGGCATGCCACGGGCTGTGATAGGAATGTCCTCTCAATCCAAGCGGGGTATTTTTCAGAAAAGCGTGTTTTTGGGGGCTGTGGTGGATGCGGCTGGCTCTGAAAATCCACGATCGCAGGATGGTTCCAGATAAGGGACATGCGAGTCGGGTGGTTTGATAGGAAGTGGCTGCACTGCCAGCGAAGGGGTGTTTTTTCAGGAAAGGGTGTTTTTTCGGGCCTGTGGTGGAGGGCGTGGTTGAAATCCGAACGCAGGATGGTCCAATGAAGGTGGCACAGTGCATCGGTGGTTAGACAATGGCTTCTGCACAGAGGGGGTCAGTTTTTTCGGAAAAGGCCGTATTTTTTGGGGGCCTTGGGGGAGTGGCGGCTGGCTCTAAAATCACGATACGAGATGGTTCCAGAAGGGCACCATGAGTGGCGTTACATGGCTCCTGCATCGCAGCAGAGGGGGTAGTTTTTCAGGGAAGGCCTGTTGTTTGGGGCTCTGGGAGTGGCCGTGTCCTGAAATCCACGTAGCAGGATGGTCCCGAGAAGGGCACAGTGCATGGTGTTGATAAGGAATGGTCGCAATCTGCCCCAGAAGCGGGGGGGAGTTTTGTTTGCAGGAAAAGGGCCGTGTTTGTGTTGGGGCTTGGCTGGGAGTGGCCGGCTGCTCCTGAAAATCCCGCGCAGGATGGTTCCAGAAAAGGGGCACAGTGCCAGTCGGGCGGTTTGATAGACAAGTGCTCTGCAATCTGCCAGCAGAGGGGGGGTGTTTTTTTCAGGAAAAGGCGTGGTTTGTTCGGGCCTGTCTGGGGTGGGCTGCTCCTGAAAATCCACGATACGATTCCAGAAAGGACATGCAAGGGCTGGTTGATACAAGTGTCTGAATTGCCAGCCAGAAGAGGTCGTTTTCCGGAAAGGGCGTAGTTTTTTTGGGCGTGGCTGATGCCGTGGCTAACCATCGGTGGTCAGAAGTGGCCATGCCAGTGGGGTTGAAGGCAGGTCCAATTCCAGCAGAAGGGGGTATTTTTCGAAGGGCCGTGTTTGTTTGGGCCTGTGGGGGTGCCTGGCTTGAAAACCACGAGCAGATGTTCGAAAGGGCACCAGTCCAAGGGTGGTTTGATAGACAAGGCTCGCAATCTCAGCAGAAGGGGCGTGTTTTAGGGAAAGCCGTGGTTTGGTTGGGCCTGTGCTGGGAGTGGCGGCTGTCTGAAATCCGGCAGGATGTCAGAAAGGCACATGCATCGGGGTTGTAGAGGTGCTCCAATCTCAAAAGGGCGGAGTTTTTTTCGGAAAGGGCTGTTGTTTGGGCCTGGTGGTGGCGGCTGTCTGAAAATCCAATAGCAGGATGGTCAGAAATGCACCAGCCATGTGGTTGAGCAGTGTGCAATTCCACAGAGCGGGGGGGGTTTTTCAGGAAAAGCTGTTTTGTGGGCTGGGCTGGTGTGTGGCCTGCAATCTGCAGCCAGAAGCGGGCAGGTGAGTTTTTTTTGCCAGGGAAAAGGGCCGTAGGTTTGTGTTCGGGGCCTGTGCTGGGAGTGGCCGGCTGGCTCCTGAAAATCCACGATACGCAGGATGGTTTCCCAGATGAAAGGTGGCACCAGTGCCGAGTCGGGCTGGTTTGATAGAGGCAAGTGGCTCCTGCAATCTGCCAGCCAGAAGGGGGGAGGTCAGTTTTCTTCCAGGGAAAAGGGCCGTGTTTGTGTTTGGGGCCTGTGGCTGGGAGTGGCCGGCTGGCTCCTGAAAATCCACGATACGCAGGATGGTTCCCAGACCAAAGGGGGCACCAGTGCCAAGTCGGGCTGGTTTGATAGAGCAAGTGGCTCCTGCAATCTGCCAGCCAGAAGCGGGCAGGGTAGTTTTGTTTGCCAGGGAAAAGGGCCTGTTGGTTTTGGGGCCTGTGGCTGGAGTGGCCGGCTGGCTCCTGAAAATCCACCCGCGCAGGATGGTTCCCAGAAAAGGTGGCACCAGTGCCGAGTCGGGCTGGTTTGATAGAGCAAGTGGCTCCTGCAATCTGCCAGCCAGAAGCGGGCAGGTGAGTTTTTTTCCGGGAAAAGGGCCGTGGTTTGTGTTGGGGGCCTGTGGCTGGGAGTGGCGGCTGGCTCCTGAAAATCCACGACTACCGCAGGATGGTTCCCAGAAAGGTGGCACCAGTGCCGAGCGGGCTGGTTTGATAGAGCAAGTGGCTCCTGCAATCTGCAGCCAGAAGCGGGGGGGTGAGTTTTGTTTGCCAGGGAAAAGGCGTGGTTTGTGTTCGGGGCCTGTGGCTGGGAGTGGCCGGCTGGCTCCTGAAAATCCACGATACGCAGGATGGTTCCCAGAAAGGTGGAACCAGTGCCGAGTCGGGCTGGTTTGATAGAGCAAATGGCTCCTGCAATCTGCCAGCCAGAAGCGGGCGGTGAGTTTTTTGCCAGGGAAAAGGGCCGTGGTTTGTGTTCGGGGGCCTGTGGCTGGGAGTGGCCGGCTGGCTCCTGAAAATCCACGATACGCAGGATGGTTCCCAGACAAGGGTGGCACAGTGCCGAGTCGGGCTGGTTTGATAGAGCAAGTGGCTCCTGCAATCTGCCAGCCAGAAGCGGGCGAGTGAGTTTTTTTCCAGGGAAAAGGGCCGTGTTATGTGTTTGGGGGCCGTGCTGGAGTGGCCGGCTGGCTCCTGAAAATCCACGCCGCAGGATGGTTCCAGAGAAGGTGCACCATGTGCCAAGTCGGGCTGGTTTGATAGACCAAGTGGCTCCTGCAATCTGCCAGCCAGAAGATGGGCAGGTCAGTTTTACTTCCAGGGAAAAGGGCCGTAGTTTGTGTTTCGGGGGCCTGTGGCTGGGAGTGGCCGGCTGGCTCCTGAAAATCCACGCTACGCATGATGATTCCCAGATGAAAGGTGGCACCAGTGCCAAGTCGGGCTGTTTGATAGAGCCAAGTGGCTCCTGCAATCTGTCAGCCAGAAGCGGGC
>NW_026995509.1:0-3505 GCF_028769735.1 Zonotrichia leucophrys gambelii
GGAGCCACGGCCACTCCCAGCCACAGGTCCCCAAACAAATACTACGGCCCTTTTTGCTGGAATTAAAACTGACCTGCCCATCTTCTGGCTGGCAGATTGCAGGAACCACTTGGCTCTCTCAAACCAGCCCAACTTGGCACTGGAGCAACCTTTCATCTGGGAACCATCCTGCGTATCGTGGATTTTCAGGAGCCAGCCGGCCACTCCCAGCCACAGCCCCCCAACACAAACCACGGCCTTTTTCCCCTTGAAGTAAAACTGACCTGCCCGTCATCTGGCTGGCAGATTGCAGGAGCCACTTGCCTCTATCAATCCAGCCCGACTCGGCACTGGTGCCACCTTTCATCTGGGAACCATCCTGCGTATCGTGGATTTTCAGGAGCCAGGCGGCCACTCCCAGCCACAGGCCCCCGAACACAAACCCCGGCCCATTTTTCCCCGGCAAACAAAACTCACCGCCCTGCTCTGGCGGCAACTGCAGGGGCCACTTCCCCATATAAACCAGCCCGACTCGGCACTGGTGCCACCTTTCATCTGGGAACCATCCTGCGTATCGTGGATTTTCAGGAGCCAGCCGGCCACACCCCAAGCCACAGGCCCCCGAACACAAACCACGGCCTTTTCCCTGCAAACAAAACTTAACCCCCCCCTTCTGGGTGGCAGATTGCAGGGAAAAACTTCCTTCTATCAAAACCCGCCCGACGCGGCGCTGGTTCCACCCTGGGCTGGGACCATCCAGCGTATTGTGGATTTTCAGGAGCCAGGGGACACTCCCAGCAACAGGCCCCAAACAGAAACCACGGCACTTTTCCCTGGAAGTAAAACTGACCTGCCCGTCACTGGCTGGCAATTGTAGAACACTTCCCTCTATCAACCAGCCTGACTCGGCACTGGTGCCACCTTTCATCTGGGGAAACCCTCCTGCGTATCGTGGATTTTCAGGAGCCAGCCGGCCACTGCCCAGCCACAGGCCCCAAACACAAATACGGCCCTTTTCCCTGGGAATAAAACTGATATGCCCTCATCTGGCTGGCAGATTGCAGGAGCCACTTCCTCTATCAATCCAGCCCGACTTGGCACTGTGCCACCTTTCATCTGGGAACCATCCGCGTATCGTGGATTTTTAGGAGCCAGCCGGGCCCCCCCACCACAGGTCCCCAAACAAATTCCTACGGCCCTTTTTTCCCTGGAATTAAAACTGACCTTCCCATCACTGGCTGGCAGATTGCGGACACACTTCCCTCTAAAACCAGCCCGACTTGGCACTGGTGCCACCTTTCATCTGGGAACCATCCTGCGTATCGTGGATTTCAGGAGCCAGCCGGCCACTCCCAGCCACAGGCCCCCAAACACAAACCACGGCCCTTTTCCCTGGCAAACAAAACTCACCCGCCCGTCATCTGGCTGGCAGATTGCAGGAGCCACTTCCTTTTATCAAACCAGCTTGACTCGGCACTGGGGCCCACCTTTCATCTGGAACCATCCTGCGTATCGTGGATTTTCAGGAGCCAGCCGGCCACTCCCAGCCACAGGCCCCCAAAAACAAAATCCGGGCCCCCTTTCCCCGGAATAAAACTGAACGTCCGTCATTGGGTGGGAATTGCAGAAGCCACTTCCTCTATCAATCCGCCCAACTCGGGCCCGGTGCCACCTTTCATCTGGAACCATCCTCGAAGGGGGATTTTCGGAGCCAGCCGCCACCCAGCCACAGGACCCCAAAACAAACCACGGCCCCCTTTCCCCCAATTAAAAGACCTCCCTTATCCTGGCTGCAGATTGCAGGGGAAAAAACCCGGCCACTCCCAGCCACAGGCCCCCAAACAAAAAATTACGGCCCTTTTTCCCCAAGTAAAACTGAACTGCCGGGCATCGGCTGGGGAAAAGCAGACCCTTTCCCTATCAATCCACCCGACTGGCACGGTGCCACCTTTCATCTGGGGAAACCCTCTGCGACTGGATTTTGGGGCCACCGGCCCCTCCCCGCCTAGGCCCCCAACAAAACCACGGCCCTTTTCCCTTTCCAACAAAACCACCCCCCCGCTCGGCTGGCGATGCAGGGAAGCCTCCCCCCCCATCAACCACCCGACTTGCCCCTGTGCCATTTTTATCGGGAACCACCTGCTACGGGAATTTTTAGGGGCCACCGGGCCCCTTTTCCCCGCCCCAGGCCCCAAACAAACCAGGGGTTTTTCCCGGAAAAAACCACCGCCCCACGGCTGGCATGGCAGGACACTTTCCCCATCAAAACCCGCCGACTGGAAATGGGGCCCCTTTCACTGGGAACCATCCTCGTATCGTGGATTTTTGGAGCCAGCCGGGCCCCCCCAGCCAAGGCCCAAAAACAAAAAACGGGCCCTTTTCCCCGGCAAAAAAACTCACCCGCCCCCTTCTGGCTGGGAATTGCAGGAGGCACTTTCCCCCATCAAAACCCGCCCGATCGGCCGGGCCACCTTTTTCTGGAAACCCCCCGAATGTGGATTTTTTAGGGGCCACCCGGGCCACTCCAGCCACAGGCCCCCAAAAAAAACACGGCCATTTCCCCCGAATAAAAAAGACCTGCCATTCGGCGCAATTCAGGGGCCACTTCCCCCTCAAACCAGCCCACTGGACTTTCCCCCTTTCATCTGGGGAAACCCCCTGCTACGTGATTTTCCGAGCCGCCGGCCCCTCCCACCAAGGCCCCCAAACACAACTACGGGCCCTTTCCCTGGGGGAAAAAATACCCCCCCTGGGTGGCAGATTGCAGGACCACTTTCTCTACAAACCCCCCACTGGCCCTGCACTTTCATCTGGGGAAACCCTCCCGCGATTGTGGATTTTCAGAGCCAGCTGGGCACTCCCCGCCACAGGCCCCCAAAAACAAAACCCCGGCCCCCCTTTTCCCCGGCAAACAAAACTAAAACCCCCCGCTCTGGGTGGCAGATTTAGGAGCCACTTCTCACAACCAGCCCGCTCGCACGGCCACCTTCTTGGAACCATCCTGCAATGTGGGTTTTCCGGAGCCAGCCGGCCACTCCCAGCCCCAGGCCCCCCAAAAAAAACTACGGCCCCCCTTCCCCGGGAAAAAACTGACCTGCCCATTTTTGGGTGCAGATTGCGGGCCACTTCCTCTCAAACCAGCCCAAATTGGCACGGGGCAAACCCTTTTACTGGGGAAACCCTCCGGGGTATCGTGATTTTCAGGGGCCAGCCGGCCCCTCCCACCCCCGGCCCGAACCAAAACCCCGGGCCCCCTTCCCGGAAACAAAACTCACCCCCCCTCTTCTGGCTGGGGAGATTTCAGGAGCCGCTTCCCCTATCAACCCGCCGACTCGGCACTGGTGCCACCTTTCATCGGGAACCATCCTGCTATCGTGGATTTCAGGGCCCGCCGCCACTCCCACCCCAGGCCCCCCAAACACAAAATACGGCCTTTTTTTCCCGGAATAAAAATGACCTGCCCATCTTCTGGCTGGGAAGCAGGGGCCACTTGGTCTTCAAACAAACCCCTTGGGACTACCACCTT
>NW_026995510.1:0-3503 GCF_028769735.1 Zonotrichia leucophrys gambelii
TTGCAGGAGCACTTCCCCAAAAAAAGCCGATCGGCCTGTGCCCCCTTTCATCTGGGAACCCTCCCGGGTATCGTGGATTTTCAGGGCCCGCCCCACCCGCCAAGGCCCCCAAAAAAAGGCCCCTTTTTGGAAAAAAAATAAACCCCCCCCCTTTGGCTGGCAGATTCGGACCATTCCCTATCAAACCGCCCCACTGGCACTGGTGCCCCCTTTTCTGGGAAACCATCCCGGTATGTGGATTTTCGGAGCCCGCGGACTCCCCGCAAGGCCCCAAAAAAAACACGGTTTTCCCCGGAAAAAAATACCGCCCCTTCTGGGGCAGATTGAGGGGCCCCCTTTTTTCAAAAGGGAACGGACTGGTGCACCCTTTTTGGGAACCATCCCGGTATGTGATTTTCAGGAGCCAGCGGCCCCTCCCAGCCAAGGCCCCCAACACAACACGGCCCTTTTCCCAAAAAAATCGCGTTCGGTGGAATTCAGGAGCCCCTTCCCCCTTCAAAAGCCCCCCACTTGGGGCCTTTTTTGGGAAAAACTTACGGATTTTGGGCAGGGCCCCCCAAACCACGGCCCCCAAAAAAAAAAAAAAAAAAAAAAAAAAAAAAAAAAAAAAAAAAAAAAAAAAAAAAAAAAAAAAAAAAAAAAAAAAAAAAAAAAAAAAAAAAAAAAAAAAAAAAAAAAAAAAAAAAAAAAAAAAAAAAAAAAAAAAAAAAAAAAAAAAAAAAAAAAAAAAAAAAAACCCCCCCCCCCCCCCCCCCCCCCCCCCCCCCCCCCCCCCCCCCCCCCCCCCCCCCCCCCCCCCCCCCCCCCCCCCCCCCCCCCCCCCCCCCCCCCCCCCCCCCCCCCCCCCCCCCCCCCCCCCCCCCCCCCCCCCCCCCCCCCCCCCCCCCCCCCCCCCCACTCGGCACTGGTGCCCCCTTTCATCTGGGAACCATCTGCGTATCGTGGATTTTCAGGAGCCAGCCGGCAACTCCCAGACACAGGTCCCCAAATAAACACTACGGTCCTTTTCCTGGAAGTAAAAACTGACCTGCCCGTCATCTGGCTAGCAGATTTCAGGAGACACTTGCCTCTATCAATCCAGCCCGATCGGCATGGTGCCACCTTTCATCTGGGAACCCTCCTGCGTATCGTGGATTTTCAGGAGCCAGCCGGCCACTCCCAGCCAGGCCCCCGACACAAACCACGGCCTTTCCTGGCAAAAAAACTACCCGCCCGTTATGGTGGCAGATTGCAGGAGCACTTCCCATATCAAACCAGCCCGACTCGGCACTGGTGCCACCTTTCATCTGGGAACCATCCTGCGTATCGTGGATTTTCAGGAGCCAGCGGCCACTCCCAGCCACAGGCCCCCGAACACAAACCACGGCCCTTTTCCCTGGCAGTAAAAACTACCTAGCCTCTTCTGGCTGGCAGATTGCAGGAGCCACTTGCTCTATCAATCCAGCCCGACTCGGCACTGGTGCCAACTTTCATCTGGGAACCATCCTGCGTATCGTGGATTTTCAGGAGCCAGCGGCCACTCCCAGCCACAGGCCCCAAACAAACACGGCCCTTTCCCTGGAAGTAAAACTGACTGCCCATCTTCTGGCTGCAGATTGCAGGAGCCACTTGCTCTCTATCAACCAGCCACTGGCACTGTGCCACCTTTCATCTGGGAACCATCCTGCTTTTCGTGGATTTCAGGAGCCGCCGGCCCTCCAGCCCCAGCCCCAAAAAAACACGGGCCCCTTTTCCCGGAATAAACTGACCGCCCTCTCTGGCTGGAGATTGCAGGAGCCACTTCCTCTAAACAAAACCCGCCGACTTGGCACTGGTGCCACCTTTCATCTGGGAACCATCCCGCATCGTGGATTTTCAGGAGCCAGCCGGCCACTCCCAGCCACAGGCCCCAAACAAACACGGCCCTTTTCCCTGGAAAAAACTACCGCCCGCTTTTGGCTGGGAGATTGCAGGAGCCACTTCTCTATCAAACCAGCCGATCGGCACTGGTGCCACCTTTCATCTGGGAACCATCCGCGTATCGTGGGTTTTCAGGGGCCAGCCGGCCACTCCCAGCCCAGGCCCCAAAAAAACACGGGCCCTTTTCCCCGGAAGTAAAATGACCTTTGGCTGCGATTTCAGAGCCCTTTTATCAACCGCCACTGGGACGGTGCCCCCTTTATCTGGAAATCCGGTTTTCGGGTTTTTGGGGCCAGGGCACCCCGCACACCCCAAAAAACACGGCCTTTTCCCGGAAAAAAAATACCCCGTTTGGTTTGGGGTTGAGGAAAACTTTTTAACCCCCCCCCTCCCCTGGTGCACTTTTCTGGGGAAACCCCCGGTACGTGGATTTTCCCGGGGCACCGCCACTCCCACACAGGCCCCGAACAAAACCACGGCCCCTTTTTCCCCGGCAAAAAAACTACCGCCCCTTCTGGCTGGCAGATTGCAGGAGCCACTTCCCCTATCAAACCAGCCGACTGGGACTGGTGCCACCTTTCATCTGGGAACCATCCCGCTATCGTGATTCAGGGGCCAGCCGGCCACTCCCAGCCACAGGCCCCCGAAACAAAACGGCCCTTTTCCCTGGCAAAAAAACTCACCCCACCCCCCTTCTGGCTGGAATTGAGGAGCCTTTCCCTATCAAACCAGCCCGACTCGGGACTGGTGCCACCTTTCCATTTGGGAACCATCCTCGTATCGTGGATTTCAGGACCAGCCGCCACTCCAGCCCAGGTCCCCAACACAAACCACGGCCCTTTCCCTGGAAAAAACTGACCCCCCCTTATCGGCTGGCAGATTGCAGGAGCCACTTCTCTATCAAACCACCGACTCGGCACTGGTGCCACCTTTCATCTGGGAACCATCCTGCGTATCGTGGTTTTCAGGAGCCAGCGGCCACTCCCAGCCACAGGCCCCGAACACAAACACGGCCCTTTTCCCTGGAAAAAACACCGCCCCCTTTTGGCGGAGATTGAGGGATTCCTATCAACCAGCCCCACTCGGCATGGTCCCCTTTTTGGGAAAAAAAAAAACCCCCTACGGCCCCCCCCCCGGGTAAACTGCTCCCTTTGGGGAGATTGGGAGATTGCCCCTTAAACCCCCCCGCCCGGGATGGGCACTTTATCTGGGAAATTGGATGTGGTTTTTTTTTGGCCCCCCGGCCCCCCCCGCCCGGCCCCCAACCAAACCCGGCCTTTTTGGAAAAAACTACCCCCCCGCTTTGGGGAGATTGAGGAGCCCTTTCCCCCTTAAACCCCCCGACCCCCGGTGCCCCCTTTATTGGGGAAAACCTCCCGGTATCGTGGTTTTTTGGGGGACGGCCACTCCCCGCCCAGGCCCCCCAAAACAAAAACGGCCCCCTTTCCCGGAAAAAAAAACCCCCTTTGGGGAATTGAGGACCACTTCCCCAAAACAAACAGCCGATGGATGGGACCCTTTTATTGGGAAATCCCCGCTATCGTGGATTTTAGGCCCGGGGGCCCCCCAACAGGCCCCAAACAAAACACGGGCCTTTTCCCCGG
>NW_026995511.1:0-3496 GCF_028769735.1 Zonotrichia leucophrys gambelii
GAGCCAGCCGGCCACTCCGCCACAGGCCCCCGAACAACCACGGCCTTTTCCCTGCAAAAAAACCACCCGCCCCGCTCTGCTGGCAGATTGCAGGCCACTTCTCTATCAACCAGCCTGATGATGGTGCATTTCAGGACCATCCGGCATCGTGGATTCAGGAGCCAGCCGGCACTCCCAGCACGGCCCCAAATCAGGCCCTTTCCTGAATAAAACCACTCGCACGGCACTTCTGGGCATTGCAGGGAGCCACTGGCCATCCACCACCAGGCTCCAACAATAGCCCTTTCCTGGAATAAACGATGGGTTCAGGAGCAGCTGGGCCACTCCTGCACAACCCCGACAACATGGCCCTTTTCCCTGGGAAACTGGACGTATTGGTTTCAGGAAGCCACCGCACACTCCAGCCACGGCCCCGACACAACACGGCCCTTTCCTGGAAACAAACCTGACATCGTTGTGCAGATGCAGCGCACTCCTCATCCAAGCCCCGACTGCACTCGGCCCTTTCCGGAAACCATCCTGCGATCGTGATTCAGGCAGCGCCACCCAGCCACTGGCCCAATCAAACCAGCCCACGCACTGGCACAAATCATACTGCCACTCTGGATGGATTTTCAGGCCACCGCACTCCAGCCACTGGTCACTTTATCGAACCACCTCTTCCTGGATTTTCAGAACCAGCCGCCTCCCACCTGGCCCAACAAACCACGGCCCTTTTCCGGACAGAACTACCGGCACGGTCTCGCTGCATTGGAACATCCCTTGGATTTCAGAGCCAGCCGCACTCCGCCACAGGCCCATGAACACCTCGTCTTTTTCAGGAAGCGCACTCACCACCGCCCCAACATAACGCCCTTTTCCTGGCAAACACTGCCTCTGGCTGGCAGATGGGCACTTCCTCTTCGACCATCCTGCTATGGGATTTCCACTTACTGGGAACTCCCGCACAGCTTCAGACACGCGGCCACCCTTCCAAGGTCCCCAAAACATACACGCCCTTTTCCTGGAAGAAACAGACCCTGCCTCTGGTGCAGATTGCAGGAGCCACTTGCTCTATCAACCACCGCTTGGACTGTCACCTTTATCTGGGACATTGGATCGGGATTTTAAGCCGCGCACTCCAGCCACAGGCCCCCAAACAAACCACGGCCCTTTTCCTGCAAAACAACCACCACCGCTGATTGGCGGCCTGCTTCAGGGCCGCTTGGCCTGCAACCTCATCTGGGACTCCTGTGCACTTGATTCGGGAGCCAGCCGCTCGACTTTTCAGACACAACCGGCCCTTCCAAGAAAACGACCCCCATACTGCGGCCTTCCCTTGCTAATCAACCTGCCCGACTGCTGGGCACTTGCTGGACTCGACATCCTATCTGGATTCAGAGCCACTGCGGCCACCCACCCAGGCCCCTCATATCTCGGCTTTTCCGGAGAAACGACCGCCCATCGGCTCGCAATCAAACACTGGCCCTTTCCGCGATAACTGCCTGCCCCTTTGGGGACATCCTGCGAGTGATTTGGACCCCATCCAGCCACAGGCCCCGAACAACACGGCCCTTTTCCTGGGAACAACTCCCTTCCGTGGTTCGGAGATTGCGGGCCACTTGCCCATCACCCAGCACTCGGCCTGTGCCACTTCATCTGGAACTCCCGCTTGTGGATTTCAGGAGCCACGGCCACTCCCAGCCACAGCCCCAACATATGCACGCCTTTTGGCACAATACTGCCTCCATCATTGCTGGGCAGCCGGCCACTCCCAGCCACAGGCCCCAAAACAACTACGGCCCTTTTCCCTGGAATAAAACATGACCTGCCCGTCATCTGGCTGGCAGATTGCAGGAGCCACTTGCCTCTATCAAACCAGCCGACTCGGTACTGGTGCCACCTTTCATCTGGGAACCATCCTGCGTATCGTGGATTTTCAGGAGCCAGCCGGCCACTCCCAGCCACAGGGCCCCAACACAAACTACGGCCCATTTCCCTGGAAGTAAAACTGACCTGCCCGTCATCTGGCTGGCAGATTGCAGGAGCCACTTGCCTCTATCATTCCAGCCCGACTCGGCACTGGTGCCACCTTTCATCTGGGAACCATCCTGCGTATCGTGGATTTTCAGGAGCCAGCCGGCCACTCCCAGCCACAGGCCCCAAACAAAAACTACGGCCCTTTTCCCTGGAAGTAAAACAGACCTGCCCATCTCTGGCTGGCAGATTGCAGGAACCACTTGGCTCTCTAAAACCAGCCCAACTTGGCACTGGTGCCACCTTTCATCTGGGAACCATCCTGCGTATCGTGGATTTTCAGGAGCCAGCCGGCCACTCCCAGCCACAGGCCCCCGAACACAAACCACGGCCCTTTTCCCTGGAAGTAAAACTGACCTGCCCGTCATCTGGCTGGCAGATTGCAGGAGCCACTTGCCTCTATCAATCCAGCCCGACTTGGCACTGGTGCCACCTTTCATCTGGGAACCATCCTGCTTATTGTGGATTTTCAGGAGCCAGCCGGCCACTCCCAGCCACAGGCCCCCGAACACAAACCACGGCCCTTTTCCCTGGCAAACAAAACTCACCCGCCCCGCTTCTGGCTGGCAGATTGCAGGAGACACTTCCCTCTATCAAACCACCTGACTCGGCACCGGTGCCACATTTCATCTGGGAACCATCCTGTGTATCGTGGATTTTCAGGAGCCAGCCGGCCACTCCCAGCCACAGGTCCCCAAACAAACACTACGGCCCTTTTCCCTGGAATGAGAACTGACCTGCCCATCACCTGGCTGGCAGATTGCAGGAGCCACTTGCCTCTATCAAACCAGCCCGACTTGGCACTGCTGCCACCTTGGGTCTGGGAGCCATCCAGCGTATCGTGGATTTTCAGGAGCCAGCCGGCCACTCCCAGCCACAGGCCCCCGAACACAAACCACGGCCCTTTTCCCTGGCAAACAAACTTAACCACCCCGCTTCTGGCTGGCAGATTGCAGGAGCCACTTCCCTCTATCAAACCAGCCCGACTTGGCACTGGTGCCACCTTGGGTCTAGGAGCCATCCACCGTAATGTGGATTTTCAGGGGCCATCCGGCCACTCCCAGCCATAAGTCCCCAAAAAAAATCTACGGCCCTTTTCCCTGGAATTAAAACAGACCTGCCCATCATCTGGCTGGCACATTGCAGCAGCCACTTGGTAATATTAAACATGCCCAACTTGGCACTGGTGCCACCTTTCATCTGGGAACCATCCGGCGTATCGTGGATTTTCAGGAGCCAGCCGGCCACTCCCAGCCACAGGCCCCCGAACACAAACCACGGCCCTATTCCCTGGAAGTAAAACTGACCTGCCCGTCATCTGGCTGGCAGATTGAAGGAGCCACTTGGGTCTATCAATCCAGCCCGACTCGACACTGGTGCCACCATTCATCTGGGAACCATCCTGCGTATCGTGGATTTTCAGGAGCCAGCCGGCCACTCCCAGCTACAGGCCCCAAACACAAACTACGGCCCGTTTCCC
>NW_026995512.1:0-3495 GCF_028769735.1 Zonotrichia leucophrys gambelii
TTTCCCTGCAAAAAAATCACGCCGTCATCCGCGCAGATTGCAGGACTTTCCCTACACCAGCCCGACGGCCCCGGAGCCACCTTTCTCTGGGAACCATCTGCGACTGGATTTCAGGAGCAGGCCACTCCCAGCCACAGCCCCCGAACACAACCAGGCCTTTTCCTGGAAAAAATCAACCCGCCCGCTTCTGGCTGGCAGATGCAGGAGCCACATTCCCCTATAACCGCCCGACTCGCACTGGTGCCACCTTTCATCTGGGAACCATCGCGTATCGTGGATTTTAGGAGCCAGCCGGCCACTCCCAGCACAGGCCCCGAAACAACACGGCCTTTTCCCTGAACAAAACTACCCGCCCGTTCTGGCTGGCAATTGCAGGAGCCACTTCCTCTATCAACAGCCGACTGGCAGTCACTTCATCTGGACATCTGCGTTGTGGATTTTCAGGAGCCAGCCGCCACTCCAGCCAGGCCCACAAAACGCCCTTTTCCTGAAAAACTACCCGCTTGGCTGCAGATTGCAGGAGCACTTCTATCAACCAGCCGACTGCACTGGTGCACCTTCATCTGGAACATCTGCGTTGTGGATTTCAGAGCAGCGGCACTCCAGCCAAGGCCCCAACACAAACACGCCCTTTCCCTGGAAAAATACCCTCTCTGGCAGATTGAGGACACTTCCTTCAAACAGCCACTTGGCATGTGCACCTTTATCTGGAACACTGGTATGTGGATTTCAGGAGCAGCGGCCACTCCACACAGGCCCAAACAAACGGCCTTTTCCTGAAAACTACCCCGCATCTGGCTGGCAGATTGCAGGACATTCCTCTATCAACCAGCCGATCGGCACTGTGCCACTTTCTCTGGGACCATCGGTATGATTCGGCAGCGCACTCCGCACAGGCCAACAAATACGGCTTTCCGGAAACACCCTGTGGGATTGCGGACCCACCTTTCATCTGGGAACATCCTGCGTATCGTGGATTTTAGGAGCAGCCGGCCACTCCGCCAGGCCCCAAACACAAACACGGCCCTTTCCTGGAATAAAACTGACCTGCCCGCTCTGGCTGGCAGATTGCAGGAGCCACTTGCCTCTATCAACAGCCCGACTCCACTGGTGCCACCTTTCATCTGGGAACCATCCTGCGTATCGTGGATTTTCAGGAGCCACCGGCCACTCCCAGCCAAGGCCCCCAAACAAACACGGCCCTTTTCCTGAAAAAAACTACCCGCCCCTTCTGGCTGGCGATTGCAGGACCACTTCTCTTCAAACCAGCCACTGGCACTGGTGCCACCTTTCATCTGGGAACCATCCTGCGTATCGTGGATTTTCAGGAGCCAGCCGGCCACTCCAGCCACAGGCCCCAACACAAACACGGCCCTTTTCCTGGAAAAAAACCCCCTCTGGCTGGCAGATTGCAGGACCACTTCTCTATCAACAGCGACTGGCATGGTGCCACTTTCATTGGAACCATCCTGCGTATGTGGATTTTCAGGAGCCCCGCCTCCCAGCCACAGGCCCCCAACAAAACTACGGCCCTTTTCCCTGGAATAAAACTGACCTGCCCATCTTCTGGCTGGCAGATTGCAGGAGCCACTTCCTCTATCAATCCAGCCCGACTGGCACTGGTGCCACCTTTCATCTGGGAACCATCCTGCGTATCGTGGATTTTCAGGAGCCAGCCGGCCACTCCCAGCCACAGGCCCCCGAAACACAAACCACGGCCCTTTTCCCTGGCAAACAAAACTCACCCCCCCGCTTCTGGTGGCAGATTGCAGGAGCCACTTCCCTCTATCAACCAGCCCGACTCGGCACTGGTGCCACCTTTCATCTGGGAACCATCCTGGTATCGTGGATTTTCAGGAGCCGCCGGCCACTCCCAGCCACAGGTCCCCAAACAAAAAACTACGGCCCTTTTCCCTGGAAGTAAAACTGACCTGCCCGTCATCTGGCTGGCAGATTGCAGGAGCCACTTCCCTCTATCAATCCAGCCCGACTCGGCACTGGTGCCACCTTTCATCTGGGAACCATCCGCGTATCGTGGATTTTCAGGAGCCAGCCGGCCACTCCCAGCCACAGGCCCCGAACACAAACACGGCCCTTTTCCCTGGCAAACAAAACTCACCCCCCGCTTCTGGCTGGCAGATTGCAGGAGCCACTTGCTCTATCAAACCAGCCCGACTCGGACACTGGTGCCACCTTTCATCTGGAACCATCCTGCGTATCGTGGATTTTCAGGAGCCAGCCGGCCACTCCCAGCCACAGGCCCCCAACAAAACTACGGCCCTTTTCCCTGGAAGTAAAAACTGACCCCCTCTTCTGGCTGGCAGATTGCAGGAGCCACTTGGCTCTATCAAACCAGCCCGACTGGCACTGGTGCCACTTTCATCTGGGAACCATCCTGCGTATCGTGGATTTTCAGGAGCCAGCCGGCCACTCCCAGCCACAGCCCCAACAAAACCACGGCCCTTTTCCCTGGAAAAAAACTCACCCCCACTTCTGGCTGGCAGATTGCAGGACCACTTGCCTCTATCAAACCAGCCACAACTGGCACTGGTGCCACCTTTCATCTGGGAACCATCCTGCGTATCGTGGATTTTCAGGAGCCAGCCGGCCACTCCCAGCCACAGGCCCCCGAACACAAACTCACGGCCCTTTTCCCTGGCAAAAAAACTCACCCCCCCGCTTCTGGCTGGCAGATTGCAGGAGCCACTTCCCTCTATCAAACAGCCTGACTGGCACTGGTGCCACCTTTCATCTGGGAGCCATCCTGCGTATCGTGGATTTTCAGGAGCCAGCCGGCCACTCCAGCCACAGGTCCCCAACACAAAACTACGGCCCTTTTCCCTGGAAAAAAATGACCGCCCCTTTGGCTGGCAGATTGCAGGACCACTTGCCTCTATCAAACCAGCCCGACTGGCACTGGTGCCACCTTTCATTGGAACCATCCTGCGTATGTGGATTTTCAGGAGCCAGCCGGCCACTCCCAGCCCACAGGCCCCCAACAAAAACTACGGCCCTTTTCCCTGGAATAAAACTGACCTGCCCATCTTCTGGCTGGCAGATTGCAGACCACTTCCCTATCAAACCAGCCCGACTCGGCACTGTGCCACCTTTCATCTGGGAACCACCTGCGTATCGTGGATTTTCAGAGCCAGCCGGCCACTCCCAGCCACAGGCCCCAAAAAAACTACGGCCCTTTCCCTGGAATAAAACTGACCTGCCCTCTTCTGGCTGGCAGATTGCAGGAACACTTGGCCTCTCTCAAACCAGCCCACATTGGACTGGTGCCACCTTTCATCTGGGAACCATCCTGCGTATCGTGGATTTTCAGGAGCCAGCCGGCACTCCAGCCACAGGCCCCCGAACAAAACCACGGCCCTTTCCCTGGCAAACAAAACTCACCCGCCCCCTTCTGGCTGGCAGATTGCAGGAGACACTTCCCTATCAACCAGCCCGACTCGGCACTGGTGCCACCTTTCATTGGGAACCATCCTGCGT
>NW_026995513.1:0-3489 GCF_028769735.1 Zonotrichia leucophrys gambelii
TGGGAAATTAAAACGACCTGCCCTCCCTCTGCTGCAATTGCAGGAAACCACTTCTCTATCAATACCAGCCCGAAATCGGCAAATTGGTGCCACCTTCATCTGGGAACCATCCTGCGTAATCGTGGGTTTTCAGGAGCCAGCCGGGCCCCTCCCACCACAGGCCCCCAAACAAAAACTACGGCCCTTTTCCCTGAAGAAAACTGACCTGCCCCTCATCTGGCTGGCAGATTGCAGGAGCCCTTTGCCTCTATCAATCCCGCCCGACTCGACACTGGTGCCACCTTTCATCTGGGAACCATCCTGCGTATCGTGGATTTTCAGGAGCCAGCCGGCCATCCCAGCCACAGGCCCCAACAAAACACGGGCCCTTTTCCCTGGAAAATAAAACTACCTGCCCGTCATCTGGCTGGCAGATTGCAGGAGCCACTTGCCTCTATCAATCCAGCCGACTCGGACTGGTGCCACCTTTCATCTGGAACCATCCTGCGTATCGTGGATTTCAGGAGCCAGCCGCCCTCCCAGCCACAGGCCCCCAAACAAAACCCACGGCCCTTTTTCCCCGGAAAAAACTACCGCCCTCTTTTGGCTGGCAGATTGCAGGAGCCACTTGCCTCTATCAACCTAGCCCGACTCGGCACTGTGCCACCTTCATCTGTGGAACCATCCTGCTATTGTGGATTTTCAGGAGCCAGCCGGGCCCCTGCCAGCCACAGCCCCCCAAAAAAAACCACGGCCCTTTTCCCTGAAAAAAACCACCCGCCCCCTTCTGGCTGCAGATTGCCGAAACACTTGGCTCTATCAATCCAGCCCTACTTGGACTGGTGCCACCTTTCATCTGGGAACCATCCTGCGTATCGTGTATTTTCAGGAGCCACCGCCACTCCCAGCCACAGGCCCCCAAAAAAAACTACGGCCTTTTCCCTGGAAAAAAACACCGCCGCTTCTGGCTGGCAATTGCAGGAGCCACTTGCCTCTATCAAACCAGCCGACTGGACTGGGGCCACCTTCATCTGGGAACCACCGCGATCGTGGGTTTTTTAGGGGCCAGCCGCCACTCCCACCAAGGCCCCAACAAAACCACGGGCCCCTTTCCCCGGAAGAAAACTACCCCCGCTCTTGCTTCAGATTGCAGGGCCCTTCCCATCAACCAGCCCACTCGGGGCCCCCCCCTTAATTGGGGAAAAAATTTTATTTGGGGTTTTTAGGAGAGGATAAAGGCCCCCCAAAAAAAACCACGGCCCTTTTCCCTGGAAAAAAACTAACCCCCCCCTTTTGGCTGGAGATTCGGACCCCTTCCTCTATCAAACCGCCAAAATGGACTGGGGGGCCCCCTTCATCGGAACCATCCGCGATTGTGGGGTTTTCAGGAGCCCCCCGGCCATCCCCCCCAGGCCCCCAAAAAAAACCGGCCCCTTTTCCTGGAAAAAAACCCCCCCGCCCCCTTTTTGGCGGGGAGATTGCGGGGCCCCTTTCTATCAAACCAGCCAATGGGGCTGTGCCCCTTTCATCTGGGAACCCCCTGCTTCGTGGGTTTTCAGGAGCCAGCCCGGCCCCCCAGCCACAGGGCCCCCAAAAAAAATTACCCCCCTTTCCCGGAATAAAACTGACCTCCCTCTTTTGGCTGGCAATTGCAGGACCACTTGGCTACAACCACCCCACTGGCACCGGCCCCCTTTTCATCTGGGGAAACCATCCTGCTATCGTGGATTTTTAGGGGCCAGCCGGCCACTCCCACCACAAGTCCCCAAAAATATCTACGGCTCCCCCTTTCCCTGGAATTAAAACGACCTGCCCATCTTTTGGCTGGCAATTGCAGGAACCACTTGGCTCTCTCAACCAGCCGAACTTTGGGACTGGTGCCCCCTATCATCTGGGAACCATCCTGCGTATCGTGGATTTTTAGGAGCCAGCCGGCCACTCCCAGCCACAGGCCCCCAAACAAAACAGGCTTTTTCCCCGGAAGTAAAAAGACCCCGCCCTATCGGGTGCAGATTGCGGAGCCCCTTCCCTACAATCCAGCCCGACTCGGCACTTTGCCCCTTCATCTGGGAACCATCCTGCTATTGGATTTTGGAGCCAGGCCCCTCCCCGCCACAGGCCCCCAAAAAACAAGGCCCTTTTCCCTGAATAAACGACCTGCCCTCACTGGCTGCAGATTGCGGAGCCACTTGTCTATCAAAACCCGCCCCCACTTGCACTGGGCCATTTTTCTGGGAACCATCCTGCGTATCGGGGATTTTTAGAGCCAGCCCCACTCCCCGCCACAGGCCCCCAAAAAAAACGGCCCTTTTTCCCCGGAAAAAAACACCCCCCCTCTTTGGCTGGGGAATTGCAGGGCACTTCTATCAAAAACCCACGGATGGTGCCACCTTTTTATCTGGGAACCCCTGCTTCGTGATTTTCGGAGCACCCGGCCCCCTCCCCGCCACAGGCCCCAAATAAACAAGGCCCTTTTCCTGGGAATAAAAGACCTGCCCTCTCTGGCTGGCAATTGAGGACCACTTGCTTTTCAAACCACCGAAAGGACTGGGGCCCCTTTATCTGGGAACCATCCCGTATCGTGGATTTTCAGGAGCCACCGGGCCCCTCCCCCCCACAGGCCCCAAACAAAACGCCCTTTCCCTGGAAGAAAAACCTCCCGTTCTGGCTGGGAAATTGCAGGAGCCATTCCTCTATCAAACCGCCACTCGGACTTGCCCCCTTTCATCTGGGAACCACCTGCGTATTGGATTTTAGGAGCCCGCCCCCCAGGGCCCCGCCACAGGCCCCCCAAAAAAAAAAAAAAAAAAAAAACGGCCCCCTTTTCCTGGAAGAAACTACCGCCCCCTTTTCTGGGAATTTCAGGGCCCCTTCCCCCCCTTTAAACCCCCGACTCGCGGGGCCCTTTATTGGGGCCCCCGGGGTATGGGGGATTTTTAGGAGCCAGCCGGCCACCCACCCCCCGGCCCCCAAAAAAAAACTACGGCCCTTTTTCCCTGGAATAAAACGACCTCCCCTCTGGCTGGGAATTTAGGGGCCACTTGTCTTTCAAACCCGCCCGACTCCCCCTGGTGCCACCTTCACTGGGAACCTCCGCTATCGGGATTTTTAGGAGCCCCCCGGCCCCTCCCAGCCAAGGCCCCCAAACAAAAACAGGGCCCTTTTCCCCTGAAAAAAAACGACCTGCCCTCTTGGGTGGCGATTGCAGGAGCCACTTGCTTATCAACCCCACTCGATGGTGCCACCTTTCATCTGGGAACCCCCCGCTATGTGGATTTCGGAGCCAGCCGGGGCCCTCCAGCCACAGCCCCCAACAAAACCACGCCCTTTTCCTGGGAAATAAAAAGAAATGCCCGTCTCGGCTGGCGATTGAGGAGCCACTTCCTCTATCAACCCCCCGACTGGCACTGGTGCCACCTTTAACGGGAACCATCCTGGTATGGGATTTTGGACCAGCCGGCCCCCCAGCCAAGGCCCCCAACACAAACCACGCCCCCTTTTCCCCGGAAA
>NW_026995514.1:0-3485 GCF_028769735.1 Zonotrichia leucophrys gambelii
TACTTTTTTCTTTAAAAACCCCAAAAACTTTTTACCTTTTTAAAAAACACTTCCCCCAAATACTTTTTTTACTTTTTTCTACTTTTTTACTTTTTTACTTCCACCCCTTTCTTAAAAATTTTTTTACCTTTCTTTTAAAAAAAACCCCCCTACTTTTTTACTTTTTTTTACCCTTTCTATACTTCTTCCTTTCTTTTTCTTTTACTCTAAAATACTTAACCCACTTTTACTTACTTAAAATAAACTACCTTCAAATTTCCCACTTACTTTTTACCCACACTCCTTAAAATCTAAAATACTTTCTCACTTTACTCCTAAACTTACTTTTTAAATTCACTTCTCCTTACTATTAAATTACTTTATCTCTACTTCCCTTTAAATACCCCTAAACTAACTCCTTTACTTTTCTTTCTTTAAAATTCTTCTTAACTACTAACCCCTTAAATTCCCCTAACTACTTTTCTTTCCCTTTTTTTTCTACCCCCCAAATTACTAACTATTCTACTTACTACCTTACTTTTTTTTCAAATTTTTACTTTCTAAATACTTACTTTCATACTACTCTTACTCCTTTTTTACTTTCTTTTTAAATTTCCTTTTTACTTTTCTATCAACTTTCTTCTTTACTTACTACTTTAACTACTACTACTATCTACTACTACTTACTACTTATACTCTTTAACAAACTTCTCTACTCTTTACTTCTATTTTCTTTACTACTCTACTACTACTTACTACCTACATCTCTACTTTTACTCCTTTAACTACAACTCTACTATACTTTTAACTCTACTTACTAACTCTACTTACTTACTACTTACTTAACTACTCTTTTCTACTACTACTTACTACTACTTATACTTACTCTACTTACTTATCTAACTTCTACTACTACTTACTACTTCATACTTACTCTAACTTCTACATACTACTAACTTACTAAACTTTCTACTCTACTTTACACTACTTTACTAACACTCTACTCTTTTACTACTTACTATACTTACCTCTTACTAATACTTACATACTACACTTACTTCTACACTCTTCTACTACTCTTACACTACTTTAACTACACTATACTTCTACTCTATACTACTTTATACTTACACTCTACTTACTCTTACTAACAACTACTCTCTACTATACACCCTTTTCCCACCTACCTTTTTTTCTACTACTCTACTACTACTACTACTTCTAATTCTATACTTACTTCTTCTAACTTACTACTACCTACACTCTACTACTTACTACTACTTTACTACTACTACACCTTACTACAACAAACTACTTCCTACTCACTACTCTTTTTTTACTTTATCTTTCTACTTTTTTACTTACTTACTACTAACTACTCTACTCTTTTATACATCTTCTTACTTACTTACTTCTATAACAACTCTACCTTTACTACTTCTACTTACTTTACTTTACTCACTTTACTATCTTACTTCCTTACTTACTACTTACTCTCACTACTTCTACTCTACTCTACTCTCTACACTACTACTACTACACTACAACTATTTACTTCTACTCTACTTTACTTACTACTTACTACTTAAACTCTACTACTACTCTACTCTACTTACTACTACTTACTTACTTTTACTACTTACTTACAATACTACTACACTACTACCATACTTACTAACTTATATACTACTTACCTACTCCTTACTCCTACTGCTACTACTACTACTTACTCTACTTTTAACTTACTCTTATACACTACTTACTCTACTAACTTACTACTTCTCTCTTACTCTCTAATACTACTTTACTACTTTCCCTTTTACTACTCTACTACTCTACTCTTATTCTACTACTACTTCTACTACTTATACATACTACTACTACTTACTTCACTTTCTACTCTACTACTACTCTACTACTTACTACTCTTTACTACTTACTACTTTACTAACTACTTCTACTACTTACTACTTACTACTATTTTACTTATTTCTACTACTTACTACTACTTTACTTACTACTTAAACTACTACTTAACTACTTACTCTACTACTATACTCTACTTCTACTTTACTTTACTACTTACTACTTACTTACTACTACTCTCTACTTTTACTTACTACTCTTAACTTAACTACTTTACTACTTACTTCTACTACTCTACTTACTACTACCTACTCTACTTCTACCTTACTAACTACTTAACTTCTTCTATATACTACTTCTACTAACTACTTACTACTACTCTACACTTTACTACTACTACTACATACTTTCTTCCTACTACTTCTACTATAACTACTACTCTCTACTTACTACTCTCTACTCTACTTTACTACTACCTTATTACTACCTACTTACTACTACTTACTTTACTCACTACTACTTATACTTTACTACTTACTACTACTACTTACTAACTTAAACTACTTACTACTACTTTTACTACTTTCTTACTCTACTTTATTACTACTACCTACTCTTACTACTCATACTACTCTTACTACTTACTATACTACTCACTTACTTTCTACTACTACTACTACTAACTACTACTTACTTACTTTACTATACTTACTACTACTACTTTACTTACTACTAACTACTCTACTTACTTCCATACAACAACTACTCTACCTTACTTACTACTTATCTACTACTTACTTCTACACTACTACTTCTACTTCTTCTTTAACTCTTACTACTTACTCTAACTTACTAACTTTACTTCTACTACTCTACTAACTCTTACTTACTACTCACTACCTACTACATACTCTATTAACTACACTCTCTCTACTACTACTTACTACTTAACTTACTCTTTTCTACTTACTCTTACTTTCTTACTTACTACTACTATATCTTACTACTTCTTACTAACACTCTCTCTACTACTAACTTACTTTCATATTACTTTTTTCTAACTTAATTTCTTCTTTATATACTCTTACCTTACTACAACCACTTTTACTTACTTTCTTTCTTTCCCAAATTACTTTCCTTTCCTTACTACCTTTTCTCTTTTCAAATACTTTTAAATTTTACCTTACTTTCTCTAAATACTTCTTAAATTTTTCTTAACCCTTTTTTACTTTTTTAAAATTATTTTCTCTTACCTACTACTACTCTTTTACTCTTAAATTTACTTCTTTCTACAAATTTTCCACTACTTTACTTCACTTTCATTCCTACTTTCTTTCTTTTTTCTTTTTACCCTTTTTACTCTTCTAAACTTTTTCTTTTACTTACTCTTAACCCAAAATTCTTAACCATTCTACTCTTATTTCCTAACTTTACCCTTTTACTCTTAAATACTTTACTTACCCCTTTTTTTCCTTTCTTTCTACTTTACTTTTTACTTACTTACTATTTTTTTAAATTTTAAATAAATTCTTTACTTCGAACCCACTTTCTTTAAATCTAAATTAACCCCCTTTCTTTTCTTTCTTACTTTACACTTACTTTACTTAACTCCCACCCAATTTCTACTTTTCTAAATTACT
>NW_026995515.1:0-3481 GCF_028769735.1 Zonotrichia leucophrys gambelii
CCCCGGCCCCCGGCAGATTAAAGCCCTTTTTTACAAACCAGCCCGACTTGGCCGGGCCACCTTTCCCCGGGAAATCCGCGATCGTGGGTTTTCAGGAGCCAGCCGGCATAACCCAGGCCCCAAACACAAACCACGACCCTTTTCCCTGGAAGCAAAACTCACCGCCCCTTCTGCTGGCAGATTGCAGGAGCCACTTTGGGCCCCTATCAAACCAGACCGACTTGGCATTTGGGGCCACCTTTCATCTGGGAAACCATCCTGCGTATCGTGGATTTTCAGGAGCCCGCCGGCCACTCCCCGCCACAGGCCCCAAAACAAACCACGGGCCCTTTTCCCTGGCAAAACAAACTCACACCGCCCCGCTTCTGGCTGGCAGATTGCAGGAGCCACTTCCCTATCAATCCCGCCCGACTCGGCATCGGTGCCGCCTTTCATCTGGGAACCATCCTGCGTAGTGGATTTTCGGAGCCAGCCGGCCCCTCCCAGCCACAGGCCCCAAAAAAAACAAACTAGGCCCTTTTCCTGGAAGTAAAACTGACCTGCATCATCTGGCTGGCAGATTGAGGAGCCACTTGGTACTATCCAAAACCCGCCCGACTCGGACTGGTGCCACCTTTATCTGGGAACCATCCTGCGTATCGTGGATTTTCAGGAGCCAGCCGGCCACTCCCCGCCACAGGCAACAAACACCAAATACGGGCCCCCTTTTCCCTGGGAAATAAAACTGACCTGCCCATCTTCTGGCTGGCAGATTGCAGGAGCCACTTGCTCTATCAACCAGCCGACTTGGCACTGGTGCCAAACCCTTTTATCTGGAAACATCCTGCGTATCGTGGATTTTCAGGAGCCAGCCGGCCACTCCCACCACAGGCCCCCGAACACAAACCACGACACCATTCCCTTTGGGAAACAAAAACTCACCCCCGCCTTTTGTCTGGCAGATTGCAGGAGCCACTTGCCTTATCAAAACCCCCGACTGGCACTGTGCCACCTTTAAAACTGGGAACCATCCTGCGAAAGGGGATTTTCAGGAGCCAGCCGCCACTCCAGCGACAGGCCCCCAGACACAAACCAAAGGCCATTTGCCCTGGCAAAATAACTCACCTGCTCCCTTTTGGCGGCAGATTGCAGCCCGCCACTTGCCTCAAACAATCCACCCGACTTGGCATTGGTGCCACCTTTCATCTGGGAACCATCCTGCTTTTGGTGGAATTTCAGGAGCCAGCCGGCCACTCCCAGCCACAGGCCCCCGAACAATAAACCACGACCCTTTTCCCTGGCAAACAAAAATACCCCCCCCTTCTGGCTGAGATTGCAGGAGCCCCGGCTCTATCAACCACCCGACTCGGCACTGGGCCCACCTTTTCTGGGAAAAATCCAGCGTATCGTGGATTTTCAGGAGCCAGCCGGCCACTCCCCCGCCCAGGCCCCAAAAAAACAAACTAAGGCCCTTTCCTGGAAAGTAAAACTACCCGCCCCATTCTGGCGGGAGATTGCAGGAGCCACTTTGGGGTCTAAAAACCAGCCCGACTTGGCCACTGGTGCCCCTTTCATCTGGGAACCATCCTGCGTATCGTGGATTTTCAGAGCCAACCGGCCACTCCCCGCCACAGGGTCCCCAAAACAAACCACGCCCTTTTCCCTGGAAAAAAAATCCCCCCCCATCTGGCTGGCAGATTCAGGGGCCCTTGGCTCTATCAACCAGCCCCACTTGGCACGTGCCGACCTTTCATTGGGAAAACCCTTGCGATGTGGAAATTTTTAGGGGCCCGCGGCCACTCCCCGCCACAGGCCCCAACACAAACCACGGCCCTTTTCCCTGGAAAAAACTGACCTCCCTCATCTGGCTGGAGATTGCAGGAACCACTTTGGTACTATCAAACCAGCCGACTTGGCACTGGTGCCCATTTCATCTGGGAACCATCCTGCGTATCGTGGATTTTCAGGAGCCAGCCGGCCACTCCCAGCCACAGGCCCCCAAAAAACACAGGGCCCTTTTCCCTGGAAACAAAACTCACCCGGCCCCTTCTGGCTGGCAATTGCAGGAGCCACTTGGGCCCCTATCAAACCAGCCCGCCTTGGCACTGGTGCCACCCTTTTATCTGGTACCAAACCTGGTATGTGGATTTCAGGAGCCAGCCGGGGGACTCCGCCAAGGCCCCAAACACAAAACCACGGCCCTTTTCCCTGCAGGCAAAACTCACCCGCCCCTTCTGTCGGCGATTGCAGGAGCCCTTGCTCTACGAAACCAGCCCCACTCGGCACTGGTGCCACCTTTCATCTGGGAACCATCCCGCTATCGTGGATTTTCAGGAGCCAGCCCGGGCCCCTCCCAGCCACAGGCCCCAAACACAAAACCCCGGCCCTTTTCCCTGGCAAAAAAAAACCACCCCCCGCTTTTGGGGGCAATTGCAGGAGCCACTGGTTATCAAACCAGCCGACTTTGGGACTGGGCCACCTTTCATCTGGGAAACCCTCCTGCGTATCGTGGGGTTTTCAAGCCACCGGCCACTCCGCCACGGACCCCAACACAAACCCCCTTTCCCTGGAATAAAATTCACCGCCAAAATTCTGCTGGCAATTGCGGCCAATGGTCTGTCAAACCAGCCCGACTTGGGACTGGTGCCACCCTTCATCTGGGAAACATCCTGCGTATGTGGGTTTTTTAGGAGCCAGCGGCCACTCCCGCCAAGGCCCCAAACACAAAACCCCGCCATTTTCCCTGGGAAAAAAACTAAAACCGCCGCTTCTGGGGCAGATTGCAGGGGCCACTTGCCTCATAAACCACCACGGCATTTGGGCCCTTTTTCGGGAACCATCCGCGTATGTGGAAATTTTCAGGAGCCACCGGCCACTCCCCGCCACAGGCCCCAAACAAAAAAACCAGGCCCTTTTTCCCCGGGAAAAAACCCCCGCCCCACTTTTGGGGCAGATTGCAGGAGCCAATTGGTCTACAAACCAGCCCGCGGGGACTGGTGCAAAAAAATTTATTGGGAACCTCCTGGTAGGGGTTTTCAGGGCCCGCCCCACTAGAAAACCCCAAAAACAAACCACGCCCTTTTTCCCCGGAAAAACTACCGCCCACTTTGGCTGGCAATTGCAGGAGCCATTGGTACCAAAACCAGCCGACTCGCACTGGGGCCCCTTTTATCTGGAACCATCCCGGTATCGGGATTTTCGGACCAGCGGCCACTCCCACCACCGCCCCAAAAACCCCGGGGGCCTTTCCCTGGAAAAAAAAACCCCGCCCTTCTGGGGCAGATTTTCGGAAACCACTTGCCCCTTTTCAAACCACCCACTGGCACGGTGCCACCCTTTTATCGGGAACCCTCTCGTTTGGTTTTCAGGAGCCAGCCGGGCCCCTCCCAGCAAAATCCCCCAAAAAAAAACAAATACGGCCATTTTCCCCGGAAGTAAAACTGACCCGCCCCTTTGGCTGGCAGATTGGGAGGGGCCACTTGCCTCTATAAAACCCCCAGGC
>NW_026995516.1:0-3481 GCF_028769735.1 Zonotrichia leucophrys gambelii
ATTCTTTACCTTTCCGAACACCGCACTCTCCGCTCCCGGGGGCGAAGAAGCGGGTTCTTCGCGCAAGGCGAATTTGCCGGCACAGGCACTCCGGGGGCGGCTTCTGCCGAAATGTGCCCGGGACCGGCGCTTTGCCCGGGGGCATCCGTACCTTCTTCTTTCGGGATTTTGTGGTTACATCATTGCAAAAAACTATTCCACTATGTCTGGCAAGGAGAAACTGTGCCTCACGAAAAATCTCCCATCGGTTTTTAAAGTTGCAGAGAGGGTTTTCAGAGTGTTTTGCAAGAAGAAAACAAAGTTGTCCAAAACACCTTCCAAACCCAATGTTCATGTGTTTGGAAAAGGTAGGATGTGTAAGGGGATGTTTTCTATCATTTTCAAGGGTGCGCACACAACCTAGGTTTTGCAGCTTCATTCTTTACCTTTCCGAAGCAGCCCCCTCTCCGGGTGCCGGGGGCGAAGAGCGGCTTTTCGCGCAAAGCGATTTGCGGTCACAGTGCACTCCAGTGCGGGGCTTCTGCCCAAATGTGCCCCGGAGGCCTTAGCTCCGGGGCTCCGACCTTTTCTTTCGGGGCTTTTGGGGTCTCATATTTCAAAAAACTTTCCACTATGTCTGGAAGGGGAAACGTGCCGCCAGAAACATCTCCCATCGTGTTGTACATGTTGCAGAGAGGGTTGCAGAGTGTTTTGCAAGAAGAAAAACAAATTTTCCAAAACACCTTCCAACCGAATTTCTGTGTTTGGAAAAGGTAGGAGTGTGGTAAGGTACTGTTTTTTTATCAGTTTGCAAGCTGCGCACAAACAATCCTAGTGGTTGTGCAGCTTCATTCTTTCACCTTTCCGAAGCAGCCGCACTCTCCGGCTGCCGGAGGCAAGAAGCGGCTTCTTGCGCAAAGGCGTTTTGCCGGGCACAGTGCACTCCATGGGCGGCTTCTGCCGAAAGTGCCCGGGACCGGGGATTAGCTCCCGGGGGCATCCGTACCTTCTTTTTTCGGGACTTGTGGTCTAATCATTGCAAAAAACTATTCCATATTCTGGCAAGGGGAAAAAGTGCCTGCAAGAAAACATCTCCCATCGTGTTTTACATGTTGAGGGGTTTTTCAGAGTGTTTTTCAAGAAGAAAAAAAAAAGTTCCCCAAAAAACCTTCCCCCCGAATGTTCTGGTTTGGAAAGGGGGGAGTGTGGGAAGGACTGTTTTTTTATCAGTTTGCAAGGCGCACACAATCCTAGTGTTTTGCAGCTTCATTTTTCACCCTTTCCGAACAGCCGCCTTCCGCTGCCGGAGGGAAGAACGGCTTCTTCGCGCAAAGGGGGATGTGCCGGGACAGGCATCCAGTGCGGGGGCTTCTGCCGAATGTCCCGGGGGGGGGCCCGGGGTTACTCCGGGACATCCGTACCTTCTTCTTTGGACTTTTTGGGCTAATCATTGCAAAAAACTTTCCATTGTCGGCAAGGAGAAAAACTGTCCTCACAGAAAACATCTCCCATCGTGGGTTTTTCTGTTTTCAGAGAGGGTTTTTAGAGTGTTTTTTAAGAAGAAAAACAAAGTTGCCAAAAAACCTTCCCACCAAGTTTTTTTTTTTTTTTTTTTTTTTTTTTTTTTTTTTTTTTTTTTTTTTTTTTTTTTTTTTTTTTTTTTTTTTTTTTTTTTTTTTTTTTTTTTTTTTTTTTTTTTTTTTTTTTTTTTTTTTTTTTTTTTTTTTTTTTTTTTTTTTTTTTTTTTTTTTTTTTTTTTTTTTTTTTTTTTTTTTTTTTTTTTTTTTTTTTTTTTTTTTTTTTTTTTTTTTTTTTTTTTTTTTTTTTTTTTTTTTTTTTTTTTTTTTTTTTTTTTTTTTTTTTTTTTTTTTTTTTTTTTTTTTTTTTTTTTTTTTTTTTTTTTTTTTTTTTTTTTTTTTTTTTTTTTTTGGTTTTTTTCTTCAGTTTGCAAATTTCGCACACAACCTGTGTTGTGCATTCATTCTTCACCTTTCCGAAGCAGCCGCCTCCCGCTCCCGGAGCGAAGAACGGCTTCTTCGCGCAAAGGCGTTGTGCCGTCCAGTGCACTCCATGCGGCGGGTTTTGCCGAAATGTCCCCCCGGCCGGGTTAGCTCCGGGACATCCGTCTTCTTCTTTCGGGATTTTGGGGTCTACATATTTCAAAAAACTTTCCCCCTATTCTGGCAAGGAAAACTTGCCCGCACAAAAAACATCTCCCATCGTTTTAAAATGTTGCAGAGAGGTTTTCAGAGTGTTTTGCAAGAAGAAAAACAAAGTTGTCCAAAAACCTCCCCAAACCCAAATTTTATGGTTTTGGGAAAAAGGTAGGGGTGGTAAGGACTGTTTTTTTATCAGTTTGCAAGTGCGCACACAATCCTAATGTTGTGCAGTTCATTCTCACCTTTCGAAGCAGCCGACTCTTTCCCTGCCGGGGCGAAGAACGGCTTCTTCGCGCAAAGGCGATTTGCCGTCACAGGCACCCATGCGGCGGGTTCTGCCGAAATGTGCCCGGACCCGGCGTTAGCCCGGGGGCATCCGTACCCTTCTCTTTCGGGATTTTGTGGTCTACACATTCAAAAAAAATTTCCACTATGTTGGCAAGAGAAACTGTGCCTGCACGAAAAAACTCCATCGGTTTACATGTTGCAGAGAGGTTTGCAGAGTGTTTTGCAAAAAAGAAAAACAAAATTGTCCAAAACACCTCCCAACCGAATTCATGTGTTTGGAAAAGGTAGGAGTGTGGTAAGGTACTGTTTTCTATCATTTTTCAAGTTGCGCACACAATCCTAGTGTTGTGCAGCTTCATTCTTCACCTTTCCGAAGCAGCCGCCCTCTCCGGCTGCCGGAGGCGAAGAAGCGGCTTCTTCGCGCAAAGGCGATTGTGCCGGTCCAAGTGCACTCCAGTGCGGCGGCTTTCTGCCGAAATGTGCCCGGACCGGCGATTACTCCGGGGACATCGTACCTTCTTCTTTTGGGACTTTTGTGGTCACATCATTGCAAAAAACTATTCCACTATGTTGGCAAGGAGAAACTGTGCCTGCACAGAAAACATCTCCCCTCGTGTTTACATGTTGCAGAGAGGTTTGCAGAGTGTTTTGCAAGAAGAAAAACAAAGTTGTCCCAAACACCTTCCAACCGAATGTTCATGTGTTTGGAAAAGGTAGGTGTGTGGTAAGGTACGGTTTTCTATCAGTTTGCAAGCTGCGCACACAATCCTAGGTGGCGTTCATTCTTTCCCCTTTTCCCAAGCAGCCGCACCTCCGCTGCCGGAGGCAAGAAGCGGCTTCTTCGCGCAAAGGCGATTGCCGGGGGCCAGTGCACTCCATGCGGGGCTTCTGCCGAAATGTCCCGGACCCGGGGGTTATCCGGGGGAAACCGTACCTTCTTTTTCGGGACTTTTTTGGTCCCAAATCATTGCAAAAAATATTCCCCCCAATTTTGCAAGGAAAACTGGCCCACAGAAAACTCTCCCATCGTGTTTTACATGTTGCAGAAGGTTGCA
>NW_026995517.1:0-3479 GCF_028769735.1 Zonotrichia leucophrys gambelii
TTTCCCTTCCCAAAAGATGAAAAAATTTTTCACTTTTTTTTCCCTTTTCCAAAAATGAAAAACGGGGGGGTGTTTTTGGGAAAAGTTTTTTCTTTTTTCCAAAAAATTAAAATTTTTGCAAATGTAACACGGGGAGATTTTTTTCGGACACCGCCCGCTTTGGAAGGGCAATGGTGCACGTCCCGGAAAAAAAACTTTTTCCCCCAGAACGGGTCCCCCCCCGGGGAGGCGGCCCGGGGGGCCGTGAGCACAATGTTTGCGCAAAAAGCCCCCTTCCCTCCCCCCAAAACGGGCCTTTGGGGAAGTTTTTGACAATGGTTTTTTTGCACTTGCAAATTAAAAAAACAGTTTTCCCCTTACTTTTCCCCGAAAATGGGGGGGGAATTTTTGGCAATTTTTTTTTGAAAAACCCGAAATCTGCCGAAAACCGGGGGGAATTTTTGGCAAAGGGCCGTTTTCCTTGCCGCAAGTTGAAAAATTTTTTTCGGAGCCCAAAAATCCGGAAAAAAGGGACGGATGCCCGAAACCGGTGGGCCATTTGGGAAAGGGACAGTCCCTTACCCCCAATCCCCTTTTTCCAAAAAGGTTCTTTTTGGGGGAATTTGGGTTTCGGGAAATTTAAATGAAATGAAACACTGGGGGGGGGGGGGGGGGGGGGGGGGGGGGGGGGGGGGGGGGGGGGGGGGGGGGGGGGGGGGGGGGGGGGGGGGGGGGGGGGGGGGGGGGGGGGGGGGGGGGGGGGGGGGGGGATTGTGTGCGCAGCTTGCAAACTGATAGAAAACAGTACCTTACCACACTCCTACCTTTTCCAAACACATGAACATTCGGTGGAAGGTGTTTTGGACAACTTTGTTTTTCTTCTTGCAAAACACTCTGCAAACCCCTCTGCAACATGTAAAACACGATGGGAGATGTTTTCTGTGCAGGCACAGGGTTTCTCCTTGCCGACATAGTGGAAAAGTTTTTTTTCAATGATGTAGACCACAAAAGTCCGAAAGAAGAAGGTACGGATGTCCCCGGAGCTAAGCGCCGGTCCCGGGCACATTTCGGCAGAAGCCGCCCCACTGGAGTGCACTGTGACCGGCACAAACGCCTTTTTCGCGAAGAAGCCGCTTCTCGCTCCGGGGGGAAGGGGCGGCTGCTTCGGAAAAGGGGAGAATAACTGCACACACTAGGTTTGTGCGCAGCTTTCAAACTGATAGAAAACAGTACCTTACCCCCTCCACCTTTTCCAAAAACATGAACATTCGGGGAAAGGGGTTTTTGGGCAAATTTGTTTTTTTTTCTTGCAAAACACTCTGCAAACCCTCCTGCAACAGTAAAAACGAGGGAAAGTTTTTTGTGCAGGCACAGTTTTCCTTGCCAACATAGTGGAAAAATTTTTTTCAAGATGTAGACCCAAAAATCCCCAAAGAAAAGGTACGGATGTCCCCGGGGCTAAGCGCCGTTGAAGATAGAAACATACCTACACACCTACCTTTTCCAACACATAACTTGGTGGAGTGTTTGAAATTTGTTTCTTGCAAACCTCGCAAACTTCTGCAATGTAAAAGATGGGATGTTTGTGCAGAAGTTTCTCTGCAGACATAGTTTTTTGCATGTGAGACCACAAGTCCAAAGAAGAGGTAGGGCCCGGAGCTAGCGCCGGGTTCTCCTTGCCAGACATAGTGGAATAGTTTTTTGCATGAGTAGACCACAAAGTCCGAAGAGAAGGTACGGATGTCCCGAGCTAAGCGCGGTCCCGGGCACATTTCGGCAGAAGCGCCCACTGGAGTGCACTGTGACGGCACAATCGCCTTTGCGCGAAGAAGCCGCTTCTTCGCCTCCGGCAGCTGGAAGTGCGGCTGCTTCGGAAGTGAAGAATGAAGCTGCACAACACTAGGATGTGTGCGCAGCTGCAAACTGATAAAAACGTACCTTACCAGTTTCTCCTTGCCAGACATAGTGGAAAGTTTTTTGCAATGATGTAGACCACAAAAGTCCCGAAAGAGAAGGTACGGATGTCCCGGAGCTAAGCGCCGGTCCCGGGCACATTTCGGCAGAAGCCGCCGCACTGGAGTGCACTGTGACCGGCACATCGCCTTTGCGCGAGAAGCCGCTTCTTCGCCTCCGGCAGCGGAGAGTGCGGCTGCTTCGGAAAGGTGAAGAATGAAGCTGCACACACTAGGATGTGTGCGCAGCTTGCAAACTGAAGAAAACATACCTACACCTCCTACTTTTCCAAACACATGACATTCGGTGGAAGTGTTTGGACAACTTTGTTTTCTCTTGCAAAACACTCTGCAAACCTCTCTGCAACATGTAAACACGATGGAGATGTTTTCTGTGCAGCACAGTTTCTCCTTGCCAGACATAGTGGAAAAGTTTTTTGCAATGATGTAGACCACAAAAGTCCCGAAAGAAGAAGGTACGGATGTTCCCGGAGCTAAGCGCCGGTCCCGGGCACATTTCGGCAGAAGCCGCCGCACTGGAGTGCACTGTGACCGGCACAATCGCCTTTGCGCGAAGAAGCCGCTTCTTCGCCTCCGGCAGCGGAGAGTGCGGCTGCTTCGGAAAGGTGAGAATGAAGCTGCACAACACTAGGATTGTTGCGCAGCTTGCAAACTGATAGAAAACAGTACCTTACACACTCCTACCTTTTCCAACACATGAACATTCGGTGGAAGGTGTTTTGGACAACTTTTTTTCTCTTGCAAAACACTCTGCAAACCTCTCTGCAACATGTAAAACACGATGGAGATGTTTCTGTGCAGGCACAGTTTCCTTGCCAGACATAGTGAAGTTTTGCAATGATGTAGACCACAAAGTCCCGAAAGAAGAAGGTACGGATGTCCCCGAGCTAAGCGCCGGTCCCGGGCACATTTCGGCAGAAGCCGCCGCACTGGAGTGCACTGTGACCGCACAATCGCCTTTGCGCGAAGAGCCGCTTCTTCGCCTCCGCACTGGAGAGTGCGCTGCTTCGGAAAGGTGAAGAATGAAGCTGCCAACACTAGGATTGTGTGCGCAGCTTGCAAGATAGAAAACAGTACCTTACCACACTCCTACCTTTTCCAAACACATGAACATTCGGTTGGGAGGTGTTTTGGACAACTTTGTTTTCTTCTGCAAAACACTCTGCAACCTCTCTGCAACATGTAAAACACGATGGAGATGTTTTCTGTGCAGGCACAGTTTCTCCTTGCCAGACATAGTGGAAAAGTTTTTTGCAATGATGTAGACCCCAAAAGGTCCGAAAGAAGAAGGTACGGATGTCCCCGGAGCTAAGCGCCGGTCCCGGGACATTTCGGCAGAAGCGCCGCACTGGAGTGCACTGTGACCGGCACAACGCCTTTGGCGAAGAAGCCCTTCTTCGCCTCCCGGAGCGGAGAGTGCGGCGCTTCGGAAAGGTGAAAAAAAAGAAGCGCACAACATAGGATTGTGTGCGCAGTTCAAATGAAGAAAACATACCACCACCCCTACCTTTTCCAAAAAAATGAACA
>NW_026995518.1:0-3477 GCF_028769735.1 Zonotrichia leucophrys gambelii
CACTCCCCACCACTGGTGCCACTTTCATCTGGGAACCATCCTGCGTATCGTGGATTTTCAGGAGCCAGCCGGCCACTCCCAGCCACAGGCCCCCGAACACAAACCACGGCCCTTTTCCCTGGCATACAAGACTCACCCGCCCCGCTCTGGCTGGCAGATTGCAGGAGCCACTTTCCTCTATCAAACCAGCCCGACTCGGCACTGGTGCCACCTTTCATCTGGGAACCATCCTGCGTATCGTGGATTTTCAGGAGCCAGCCGGCCACTCCCAGCCACAGGTCCCCAAAAAAATTCTACGGCCCTTTTCCCTGGAAGTAAAACTGACCTGCCCGTCATCTGGCTGGCAGATTGCAGGAGCCACTTCCCTCTATCAAACCAGCCCGACTTGGCACTGGTGCCACCTTGGGTCTGGGAGCCATCCAGCGTATTGTGGATTTTCAGGAGCCAGCCAGCCACTCCCAGCCACAAGTCCCCAAAACAATCTACGGCCCTTTTCCCTGGAAGTGAAACTGACCTGCCCATCATCTGGCTGGCACATTGCAGCAGCCTCTTGGTAATATCAAACCTGCCCAACATGGCACTGGTGCCACCTTTCATCTGGGAACCATCCTGCGTATCGTGGATTTTCAGGAGCCAGCCGGCCACTCCCAGCCACAGGCCCCCAAACACAAACTACGGCCCTTTTCCCTGGAAGTAAAACTGACCTGCCCGTCATCTGGCTGGCAGATTGCAGGAGCCACTTCCCTCTATCAATCCAGCCCGACTCGATACTGGTGCCACCTTTCATCTGGGAACCATCCTGCGTATCGTGGATTTTCAGGAGCCAGCCGGCCACTCCCAGCCACAGGCCTCCGAACACAAACTACGGCCCTTTTCCCTGGAAGTAAGACTGACCTGCCCGTCATCTGGCTGGCAGATTGCAGGAGCCACTTGCCTCTATCACTCCAGCCCGACTCGCACGGGTGCCACCTTTCATCTGGGAACCATCCTGCGTATCGTGGATTTTCAGGAGCCAGCTGGCCACTCCCAGCCACAGGCCCCCGAACACAAACCACGGCCCTTTTCCCTGGCAAACAAAACTAACCCACCCCGCTTCTGGCTGGAAGATTGCAGGAGCCACTTCCTCTATCAAACCAGCCCGACTCGACACTGGTGCCACCTTTCATCTGGGAACCATCCTGCGTATCGTGGATTTTCAGGAGCAGCCGGCCACTCCCAGCCGAGGTCCCCAAACAATACTGCGGCCCTTTTCCCTGTAATTAAAACAGCCTGCCCATCATCTGGCTGGCAGATTGCAGGAGCGAATTGGTACTGTCAAACCAGCCTGACTTGGCACTGCTGCCACATTTCATCTGGGAACCATCCTGTGTATCGTGGATTTTCAGGAGCCAGCCGGCCACTCCCAGCCAAAAGTCCCCAAAAACAATCTACGGCCCTTTCCCTGGAAGTAAGACTGACCTGCCCGTCATCTGGCTGCAGATTGCAGGAGCCACTTGCCCTATCACTCCAGCCCGACTCGGCACGGGTGCCACCTTTCATCTGGGAACCATCCTGCGTTTCGTGGATTTTCAGGAGCCAGCCAGCCACTCCCAGCCACAGGCCCCGAACAAAAACCACGGCCCTTTCCCTGGAAGTAAAACTGACCTGCCCGTCATCTGGCTGGCAGATTGAAGGAGCCACTTGACTCTATCAATCCAGCCCGACTCGACACTGGTGCCACCTTTCATCTGGGAACCATCCTGCGTATCGTGGATTTTCAGGAGCCAGCCGGCCACTCCCAGCCACAGGCCCCCGAACACAAACTACGGCCCTTTTCCCTGGAAGTAAGACTGACCTGCCCGTCATCTGGCTGGCAGATTGCAGGAGCCACTTGCCTCTATCACTCCAGCCCGACTCGGCACGGGTGCCACCTTTCATCTGGGAACCATCCTGCGTTTCGTGGATTTTCAGGAGCCAGCCGGCCACTCCCAGCCACAGGCCCCCGAACACAAACTACGGCCCTTTTCCCTGGAAGTAAGACTGACCTGCCCGTCATCTGGCTGGCAGATTGCAGGAGCCACTTGCCTCTATCACTCCAGCCCGACTCGGCACGGGTGCCACCTTTCATCAGGGAACCATCCTGCGTATCGTGGATTTTCAGGAGCCAGCCGGCCACTCCCAGCCACAGGCCCCCAAACACAAACCACGGCCCTTTTCCCTGGAAACAAAAACTAACCCACCCCGCTTCTGGCTGGAAGATTGCAGGAGCCACTTCCCTCTATCAAACCAGCCCGACTCGACACTGGTGCCACATTTCATCTGGGAACCATCCTGCGTATCGTGGATTTTCAGGAGCCAGCTGGCCACTCCCAGCAGAGGTCCCCAAAAAATACTACTGCCCTTTTCCCTGTAATTAAAACAGACCTGCCCATCATCTGGCTGGCAGATTGCAGGAGCGAATTGGTACTGTCAAACCAGCCTGACTTGGCACTGCTGCCACATTTCATCTGGGAACCATCCTGTGTATCGTGGATTTTCCGGAGCCAGCCGGCCACTCCCAGCCAAAAGCCCCCGAACACAAGCCACGGCCCTTTTCCCTGGCAAACAAAACTTAACCACCCCGCTTCTGGCTGGCAGATTGCAGGAGCCACTTGCCTCTATCAAACCAGCCCGACTTGGCACTGGTGCCACCTTGGGTCTAGGAGCCATCCACCGTAATGTGGATTTTCAGGAGCCAGCCGGCCACTCCCAGCCATAAGTCCCCAAAAAAAATCTACGGCCCTTTTCCCTGGAAGTAAGACTGACCTGCCCGTCATCTGGCTGGCAGATTGCAGGAGCCACTTGCCTCTATCAAACCAGCCCGACTCGGCACGGGTGCCACCTTTCATCTGGGAACCATCCTGCGTTTCGTGGATTTTCAGGAGCCAGCCGGCCACTCCCAGCCACAGGCCCCAAACACAAACCACGGCCCTTTTCCCTGGCAAACAAAACTAACCCACCCCGCTTCTGGCTGGAAGATTGCAGGAGCCACTTCCCTCTATCAAACCAGCCCGACTCGACACTGGGGCCACCTTTCATCTGGGAACCATCCTGCGTATCGTGGATTTTCAGGAGCCAGCCGGCCACTCCCAGCCGAGGTACCCAAACAAATACTACGGCCCTTTTCCCTGTAATTAAAACAGACCTGCCCATCATCTGGCTGGCAGATTGCAGGAGCGAATTGGTACTGTCAAACCAGCCTGACTTGGCACTGCTGCCACATTTCATCTGGGAACCATCCTGTGTATCGTGGATTTTCAGGAGCCAGCCGGCCACTCCCAGCCACAAGTCCCCAAAAAAAATCTACGGCCCTTTTCCCTGGAAGTAAAACTGACCTGCCCGTCATCTGGCTGGCAGATTGCAGGACCCACTTGCCTCTATCAAACCAGCCCGACTTGGCACTGGTGCCACCTTGGGTCTGGGAGCCATCCAGCGTATTGTGGATTTTCAGGAGCCAGC
>NW_026995519.1:0-3476 GCF_028769735.1 Zonotrichia leucophrys gambelii
GTGATTTTCAGGAGCCAGCCGGCACTCCCAGCCACAGGCCCCCAAACACAAACTACGGCCCTTTTCCCTGGAAGTAAAACTGACCTGCGTGTCATCTGGCTGGCAGATTGCAGGAGCCACTTGCCTCTATCAATCCAGCCCGACTTGGTACGGGTGCCGCCTTTCATCTGGGAACCATCCTGCGTATCGTGGATTTTCAGGAGCCAGCCGGCCACTCCCAGCCACAGGCCCCCAAACACAAACCACTGCCCTTTTCCCTAGCAAACAAAACTCACCCACCCCGCTTCTGGCTGGCAGATTGCAGGAGGCACTTCCCCATATCAAACCAGCCCGACTCGGCACTGGTGCCACTTTCATCTGGGAACCATCCTGCGTATGTGGATTTTCAGGAGCAGCGTCACTCCCATCCACAGCCCCCCGAACACAACCACGGCCCTTTTCCCTGGAAGTAAAACTGACCTGCCCATCATCTGTCTGGCACATTGCAGCAGCCACTTGGTAATATCAAACGAGTCCAACTTGGCACTGGTGCCACCTTTCATCTGGGAACCATCCTGCGTATCGTGGATTTTCAGGAGCCAGCCGGCCACTCCCAGCCACAGGCCCCTAAACACAAACCACGGCCCTTTTCCCTGGAAGTAAAACTGACCTGCCCATCATCTGGCTGGCACATTGCAGCAGCCACTTGCCTCTATCAATCCAGCCTGACTCGGCACTGGTGCCACCTTTCATCTGGGAACCATCCTGCGTATCGTGGATTTTCAGGAGCCAGCCGGTAACTCCCAGCCACAGGCTGCAAACACAAACTACGGCCATTTTCCCTGGAATTAAAAAAGACCTGCCCATCTCCTGGCTGGCAGATTGCAGGAGCCACTTGCCTCTATCAAACCAGCCCGACTCGGCACTGGTGCCACCTTTCATCTGGGAACCATCCTGCGTATCGTGGATTTTCAGGAACAAGCCGGCCACTCCCAGCCACAGGCCCCCGAACACAAACCACGGCCCTTTTCCCTGGCAAAGAAAACTCACCCGTCCTGCTTCTGGCTGGCAGATTGCAGGACCACTTCCGCCTATCAATCCAGCCCGACTCGGCACTGGTGCCACCTTTCATCTGGGAACCATCCTGCGTATCGTGGATTTTCAGGAGCCAGCCGGCCACTCCCAGCCACAGGCCCCCAACACAAACACGGCCCTTTTCCTGGAACAAAACTACCGCCCGCTCTGGCTGGCAGATTGCAGGAGCCACTTCTCTATCAAACCAGCCGACTGACTGGTGCCACTTTCATTGGGAACCATCTGCGTATCTGGATTTTCAGGAGCCAGCGGCCACTCCCAGCCACAGGCCCCCAAACAAAACACGGCCCTTTCCTGGAAAAAACTACCGCCCCTTCTGGCTGGCAGATTGCAGAGCCACTTCCTCATCAAACCAGCCGACTTGGCACTGGTGCCACCTTTCATCTGGGAACCATCCTGCTATCTGGATTTTCAGGAGCCAGCCGGCCACTCCAGCCACAGGCCCCAAACAAAACGGCCTTTCCCTGAAGTAAAACTGACCTGCCCATCTCTGGCTGGCAGATTGCAGAGCCACTTGCCTCTATCAACCAGCCCACTCGCACGGTGCCACCTTTCATCTGGGAACCATCCTGCGTATCGTGGATTTTCAGGAGCCAGCCGGCACTCCCAGCCACAGGCCCCAACACAAACACGGCCCTTTTCCCTGGAAAAAACACCTCCTCTCTGGCTGCAGATTGCAGGACCACTTGCCTCTATCAACCAGCCACTGGCACTGGTGCCACCTTTCACTGGGAACCATCCTGCGTATCGTGGATTTTCAGAGCAGCCGGCACTCCACCACAGGCCCCCAACACAAACCACGGCCCTTTTCCCTGGCAAACAAAACTACCCCCCGCTTCTGGTGGCAGATTGCAGGAGCCACTTCCCCTATCAAACCAGCCCGACTGCACTGGTGCCACCTTCATCTGGGAACCATCCTGCGTATCTGGATTTTCAGGAGCCAGCCGCCACTCCCCACAGCCCCAACACAAACACGGCCTTTCCTGGAATAAAACTGACCTCCCTCTTGGCTGGCAGATTGCAGGAGCCACTTGGTCTATCAAACCAGCCCACTTGCACTGTGCCACTTTCATCTGGGAACCATCCTGCGTATCGTGGATTTTCAGGAGCCAGCCGGCCACTCCAGCCACAGCCCCCAAACACAAACCACGGCCTTTTCCCTGGAAGAAAAACTACCGCCTCTCTGGCTGGCAATTGCAGACCACTTGCCTCATATCAACCAGCCCGACCCGGCACTGTGCCACCTTTCATCTGGGAACCATCTGCGTATCGTGGATTTTCAGAGCCAGCGGCCACTCCCAGCCACAGGCCCCCAAACAAAACACGGCCTTTTCCTGGAAAAAACACCCCCTTCTGTGAGATTGCAGGAGCCACTTGCTCTATCAAACCAGCCGACTCGGCACTGTGCCACCTTTCATCTGGAACCATCCTGCGTATCGGGATTTTCAGGAGCAGCCGGCCCTCCAGCCACAGCCCCGAACAAACACGGCCTTGCCCTTTTCCCTGGAAGTAAAACTGACCTACCCATCATCTGGCTGGCAGATTGCAGGAGCCACTTGCCTCTATCAAACCAGCCCGACTCGGCACTGGTGCCACCTTTCATCTGGGAACCATCCTGCGTATCGTGGATTTTCAGGAGCAGCCGGCCACTCCCAGCCACAGGCCCCAACACAAACCACGGCCCTTTTCCTGGCAAACAAAACTCACCCGCCGCTTCTGGCTGGCAGATTGCAGGAGCCACTTCCTCTATCAAACCAGCCGACTCGGCACTGGTGCCACCTTTCATCTGGAACCATCCTGCGTATCGTGGATTTTCAGGAGCCAGCGGCCACTCCAGCCACAGGTCCCAAACAAATACTACGGTCCTTTTCCTGGAAGTAAAACTGACCTGCCCATCTTCTGGCTGCAGATTGCAGGAGCCACTTGCCTCTATCAAACCAGCCCACTCGGCACTGGTGCCACCTTTCATCTGGGAACCATCCTGCGTATCGTGGATTTTCAGGAGCCAGCGGCCACTCCCAGCCACAGGCCCCGAACACAAACCACGGCCCATTTCCTGGCAAAGAAAACACACCCTCCCCGCTTCTGGCTGGCAGATTGCAGAGCCACTTCCCCATATCAAACCAGCCCGACTCGGCACTGGTGCCACCTTTATCTGGGAACCATCCTGCGTATCGTGGATTTTCAGGAGCAGCGGCCACTCCCAGCCACAGGCCCCGAACACAAACCACGGCCCTTTTCCTGGCAAAAAAACTCACCCGCCCCGCTTCTGGCTGGCAGATTGCAGGAGCCACTTGCCTTTCAAACCAGCCACTCGCACTGGTGCCACCTTTCATCTGGGAACCATCCTGCGTATCGTGGATTTTCAGGAGACAGCCGGCCACTCCCAGCCACAGGTCCCC
>NW_026995520.1:0-3470 GCF_028769735.1 Zonotrichia leucophrys gambelii
AAAACGACCTCCATCTCTGGGTGGCAGATTGCAGGAGCCCCTTGCCTCATCAAACCAGCCCGACTTGGGCCCGGGCCACCTTTTATCTGGGAGCCATCCCGCGTATCGGGATTTTAGGGGCCACGGCAACCCCACCACAGGGCCCCCAAACACAAACCACGGCCTTTTTCCCTTTCAAACAAAACTCACCCGCCCCGTTCTGCTGGCAGATTGCAGAGCCCCCTTCCCCAATCAAACCACCCCACTCGGGCCCGTGCAACCTTTTTATCGAACCATCCTCGTACGTGGATTTTTAAGCCCGCCGGCCCCCCCACCACAGGGCCCCCGAAAACAAACCACGCCCTTTTCCCCGCCAAACAAAACTCACCCCCCCCGCTTCTGCTGGGAAAAATTTCAGAGCACTTCCCCCCTACAACCAGCCCACCGACACTGCTGCCACCTTTCATCTGGAACCCTCCTGCGTATCGTGGGTTTTCAGGACCACCGGGCCCCTCCCACCACAGGCGCCCAAAAACAAAAACGGGCCCCTTTTTCCCCGGAAGAAAACTGACCCCCGTCTCTGGGGCAATTGCAGGACCACTTGCCCTATAACCACCCGACGAGGGACTGGTGCCGCCTTTCAACTGGGACCATCCCGCTATCGGATTTTCAGGGGCCCCCGGGCCCCTCCCAGCCCCAGGCCCCCAACACAAACCACGCCCTTTTCCCAGGGAAATAAAACTGACCGCCCCCACGCTTAGATGCATGACCACTTCCCCCTTCAATCCGCCCCACTTGGCACGTGCCCCCTTTCATCGGGGAAACCCCCCTGCGTATCGGGATTTCGGGCCCGCCGGGCCCCCCCCCCCCCCCCAAACCCCCCCCCCCCCGGCCACCCCCCCCCCCCCCCCCCCCCCCATCAACACCGACCACCCGCCCCTTTTCGGGGAAAAACCACCGCGATGGGATTTCAGGAGCCACCCCCTCCCCCCAAAAGCCCCCAAAAACCCAAAATCGGGCCCTTTCCTGGGAAAACACCTGCCCCCATCGGTGGAATTCAGGGGCCACCCCTTCACACCCACCCACCCGGGCCCCTTTTCTGGGAACCATCCCGTTCGTGGAATTTTTTGACCACCCCATCCCCCCACAGGCCCCCGCACCCACGGGTTTTCCCGGGAACAAAACCCCCCCCCCGCTTTTCTGGGAACAAACCCCCCCCCTTTCAAACCACCCACCCCCGCACGGTGCACCTTCATCGGGAAACCCTCCTGCTATCGTGGATTTTTAGGGGGCCACCGGCCCCCACCACAGGCCCCGAAACAAACCCCCGGCCCCTTTCCCCGGCAAACAAAACTCACCCGCCCCCCTTCTGGCTGGCAGATTGCAGGAGCCACTTCCCCTACAAACCACCCACTCGCAGGGGGCAAAATTTCACTGGAACCCCCGCTATCTGGGTTTTCGGGGCAGCCGCCACTCCCCAAAAAAGCCGCAAACAAATACTATGGTCATTTTCCCTGGAAGTAAAAATGACCCGCCCATCTTCTGGCTGGCAGATTGCAGGGGCCACTTGCCTCTATCAAACCACCCGACTTGGGACTGGCCCCTTTCATCTGGGGAACCATCCGCGTATCGTGGGTTTTCAGGAGCCCGCGGGCAACACCAGCCACAGGGCCCCCAAACACAAACAAAGGCCCTTTTTCCCCGCAAAAAAACTCCCCCCCCGCTTCTGGCTGGGGATTGAGGAGCACTTCCCCTACAAACCACCCACTGCACTGTGCCACCTTTCATCGGGAACCATCCGCGATCGTGTTTTTCAGGGCCACCGGGCCCCTCCCGCCACAGGCCCCCAACAAAACCCACGGCCCTTTTCCTGGGAAAAAAACTTTCCCGCCCCTTTGGGTGGCAATTTCAGGACCATTTTATCAAACCAGCCCACTCGGGACTGGTGCCCCCTTTCACTGGGAACCCTCCTGCGATCGGGGTTTTCAGAGCCAGCCGGGCCCCCCAACACAGGCCCAACAAAACCACCTTTCCCGCAAAAAACTACCGCCCCTTCTGGCTGGGAGATTGGGAGCCATTCCCTATCAACCAGCCCGACTTGGCACGGGCCACCTTCATCTGGGGGCCATCCCGCGTTCGTGGATTTTCAAGCCAGCCGCCCCTCCCCCCACAGGCCCCCAACACAAAACCCCGCCCTTTCCCGGAAAAAAACTACCCCCCTCGGGTGCGTTGCAGGAGCCACTTCCTCTACAACCACCCGACTTGGCACTGTGCCACCTTTCATCTGGGGAAACCCTCCTGCGTATCGTGGATTTTTAGGGGCCACCCCCACTCCACCACAGGCCCCCCAACACAAACCACCCTTTTCCCCGGAAAAAAACTCACCCGCCCCCTTTTGCGGCAGATTGCAGAGCACTTCCCTATCAAACCCCCCGACTCGGGACTGGCAAACCCTTTTATCGGAAAACCTGCTACGGGATTTTTGGGGCCGAGCCCCTCCCAAACCCCGGCCCCAACAAAACAGGCCTTTTTCCCCGGAAAAAAACACCCCCCTTCTGGGTGGGAGATTGCAGACCACTTCCTCTAAAACCAGCCCGACCGGCACTGTGCCACCTTTCATCTGGAAACCCTCCTGCGACGTGGATTTTCAGGAGCCGCCCCACTCCCCCCAAGGGCCCCCAAACCCACGGCCCTTTTCCCGGAAGTAAAACTGACCTCCCATCGGGCGATTGCAGGGGCCCCTTGCCCCCATCAATCCCGCCCGACTGGCACTGTGCCACCTTTCATCTGGGAAACCTCCTCTATCGTGGGTTTTCAGGGGCCACCGGGCCCCTCCCACCACACCCCCGAAAACAAACCACGGCCTTTTTCCCCCGGGAAAAAAACTACCCACCCCGCTTCTGGCTGGCCCGTTGCAAGCCACTTCCTTTTATCAAACCAGCCGACTCGCACTGTGCCACCTTTTATCTGGGGAAACCCTCCCGCGTATCGTGGGTTTTTTAGGGGCCAGCCGGCCCCTCCCGCCCCCCCCCAAACAAAACTACGGGCCCCCTTCCCTGGAAAAAACTGACCTCCCCATCTCTGGCAATTGAGAGCCACTTGGGGGGTTTTTAAACCCGCCGACTCGGGACTGGGGCCACCTTTTTATCTAACCTCCCCTATCTGGATTTTTCCCGGAGCCACCGGCCCCTCCCAGCCACAGGCCCCAAAAACAAACCACCCCTTTTTTCCCCGAAAAAAACTAAAACCCCCCCCTTCTGGGTGGGGATTGCAAGCCCTTCCCCCTATAACCAGCCCGACCGCACGGCCCCCTTTCATCGGAAACCCTCCGCGTATCTGGTTTTTTAGGGGCGCCGGGCCCCTCCCCCCCCACAGGCCCCCAAACAAAACACGGCCCCCTTTCCCCGGGAATAAAACGACCTGCCCATCTCTGGCCAATTTCAGGAGCCCTTTTTAAAACAACCCCGACTCGGCCTGGGGCCACCTTTTAT
>NW_026995521.1:0-3469 GCF_028769735.1 Zonotrichia leucophrys gambelii
TGATCAGCCACCCACTCGCAACAAAACTGGCCTCCTTATGAGATCACCACTTGCCTCACAGCCGCCCGGCACTGGCCACCTTCGGGAAACCACTCCGGGTTCGGGATTTTCAGGCCCCGGCCCCAGCCACAGGCCGAACACAAACCGGCCCTTTTCCCTGGAACAAAATCCACCGCCCGGCTGGATTGAGCCTTGCCCAATACCCCACTGAATGTCCACCTTTCTGGAAACCACCGCTTTGGATTTCAGGACCGCCGCGCTCCTGGCAGGCCAGCCCAACTCATACGGCCCTTACCATACATTCCGCAACCTGCGCCAGGCGGCATTCAACCACAGCCAACCCGTCACTTGTTGGGACCTTGATTTCAGGAGCGCCGCTCCCAGCCAGGCCCACAAAGGCCTTCCAAAACCCCCCGTCGCGGTCACAATCCTCCGCACTGCTGGCCCTGTTGACTCGGGCAGGCCCCGCACCCCACCCACGCCTCCCCGAAACCCGCTTTGGCGCAAGACTCAACAGAGAGCTGCCACTTTCATCAACCCTGCATGTATTTTCAGGAGCACCGCCTCAGCCAAGGCCCCACACAACCCCAAAAAACACGCCCTTGCTGATTGGCCATCCTCTAAACCCCGACGCATGGTCCACTTTATCTGGAACCATCTGCGTATCGTGGATTTTCAGGCACCATCCACCCGCCCCAACAACAGGCTTCCGAAAATCCCCTTCGGTGGAGATTCAGCCCTGACCCACCTTGTTGCACTTTACTGGCCGCTGAGCCACGGCCCCCACAACCCCCCCCCAAAAAAAAAGCCCTTTTCCTGGAGAATACTGCGTCTCTGGCTGGATGAGGAGCTCTTAACCAGCGACGGCATGGGCCTTTGGAACATCTGCTATGTGGATTTTCAGAGCAGCGGCACTCCCCACAGGCCCAAAAACACGGCCTTTTCTGGAAAAAAACTCCCGTTGGTGGCGTTGCGGAGCCTTGCCTATACCGCCATCGATGTCACTTTCATTGGGAACATCTGCTGTGGATTGGGCAGCGGCACTCGCCAGGCCCAACAAAACGGCCTTCCTGGAAAAAACTACCCTTCTGGTGCAGATGGGACCTGCTCTTCAACAGCCCTGGCTGTGCATTTTGGGAACCACTGCGTATGTGGTTTCAGGACACGGCCATCCCAGCCACAGCCCAAAAACCTTCTGAATAAAATGACTGCCCTCTTGGTGCATTGAAGCACTTGTTTCAACACTTGAGGTGCATTCATTGGAACCATCTGGTATCGTGGATTTCAGGAGCCAGCGCACTCCCAGCAGCCAACACAAACCCTTTTCCCTGGAAGTAAAACTGACCGCCCTTCTGGCTGGCAGATTGCAGGAGCCACTTGCTATCAACCAGCCCGACTTGGCATGGTGCCACCTTTCATCTGGGAACCATCCTGCGTATCGTGGATTTTCAGGAGCAGCGGCCACTCCCAGCCACAGGCCCCAAACAAAACTACGGCCCTTTTCCTGGAAAAAACTGACCGCCCGTCTCTGGCTGGCAGATTGCAGGAGCCACTTGCTCTATCAACAGCCGACTCGGCATGGTGCCACCTTTCATCTGGGAACCATCTGCGTATGTGATTTTCAGGAGCCAGCCGGCCACTCCCAGCCACAGGCCCCAAAACAGAACGGCCCTTTCCCTGGAATTAAAATGACCTGCCATCTTCTGGCTGGCAGATTGCAGGAGCACTTGCTCTATCAAACCAGCCGACTGGCACTGGTGCCACCTTTCATCTGGGAACCATCCTGCGTATCGTGGATTTTCAGGAGCCAGCCGGCCACTCCCAGCCACAGGCCCCGAACACAAACCACGGCCCTTTTCCCTGGCAAAAAACTTACCCACCGCTTCTGGCTGGCAGATTGCAGGAGCCACTTGCCTCTATCAAACCAGCCCACTTGGCACTGGTGCCACCTTTCTGGGAACCATCCTGCGTATATAAAATTACCCCCCTTGGCGGAGATTGCAGGAACCACTTGCTTTCCAAACCCACTTTGGGAAGGTCCCCCTTTCATCGGGAAAACCTCCCCCGTATCGGGATTTTCAGGGCCGCCGGCCATCCACCACAGGCCCCCAAAAAAAAATTCCCCTTTTCCCCAAAAACTACCCCCCTCTGGTGGCAGATTGCAGGGGCACTTGGGTTTAACCAAACCCACTTGGCACTGGGCCCCCTTTTTCTGGGAACCCTCCCGGTATTGGATTTTGGGCCAGGGCCCCCCCCGCCCCCGCCCCAAAAAAACCGGCCCTTTTCCCGGAAAAAAAATCCCCCCCCCCTTGGCGGGGGGAAATTTCAGGGGAACAAAAAAACCCCCCCCCAAAACCCAATTTTAAAATTAAAACCCCAAAAAAAAAGGCCTTTTGGGTAAATTTTAATTTTAAACTTTTTCCCCCCATGGGGCTGGTGCCACCTTCTTGGGCCCTTGCGTTTGTGGTTTTAGGGCCCCCGGCACCCAGCCAAACCCCAAAAAAAACCCCCGGCCCCCTTTCCTGGAGTAAAATGACGCCCTCATCGGGGCAAATTTCAGAGCCACTTTTAAAACAACCCCCCTTGGCATGGGGCCCCTTTATCTGGGAACCCTCCTGCGTATCGGGGTTTTTAGGGCCAGCGGCCACTCCCACCACAGCCCCCAAAAAATACGGCCCTTTTCCCCCGGAAAAAACTACCCCCCCTCTGGGGAATTCAGGAGCCACTTGCCCTTTTAAAACAAGCCGATGATGGTGCCCTTTTATCTGGGAACCTCCCGCGTATGTGGGTTTTAACCGCCGGCCACTCCCCCCCAAGGCCCCCAAAAAACACGGCCTTTTCCCCGGAAAAAAACTACCGCCCTCTTTTGGGTGGCAATTGAGGGGTTGTTATCAACCGCCCTTGGACTGGTGCCACCTTTTCTGGGAAAATCCGCGATGGGATTTCAGGGCCAGCGGCCACTCCGCCCCAGGCCCAAAAAAACCCGGCCCTTTTTCCGGGGTAAAATGACGCCATCATCTGGGGCAATTGAGGCCCCTTGGTAAATTTTAAAAAAACCCCCGCATTTTTTTGGCCCCTTTCTCTGGGAACCCCCCGTACCCCGGGTTTTCAGGACCCCGGCCTCCAGCCCAAGCCCCCAAAAAAACCACGGCCCCTTTTCCCCCCAAAAAAAAACCCCCCTTTCTGGTGGAATTGGGGGGCCCCTTCCTTTTCAAACCGCCCCTCGGCATGGTGCCACCTTTTTTTGGGAAACCCTCCCGGTACGGGTTTTTTGGGCCCGCGGCCCCCCCGCCCCGGCCCCGAAACAAACCGGCCTTTTCCCCGGGAAAAAAACCCCCACCCGCCCCCCCTGGCTGGGAATTGCAGGGGCCCCTTGCCTCTATAAACCCCCGAAACGGCACTGGCCCCCTTCATTGGAACAAACCGGTATCGTGGATTTTTTGGGGGCCAGGGGCCCCCCCCCTCCCCC
>NW_026995522.1:0-3465 GCF_028769735.1 Zonotrichia leucophrys gambelii
CCCGACTCGACGCTGGTGCCACCTTTCATCGGGAAAACCTTCTGCGAAACGTGGATTTTCAGGAGCCAGCCGTCCCCTCCCCGCCCCAGGCCCCCAAACACAAACACGGCCCTTTCCCTGGAATTAAAACTGACCTGCCCATCTTCCCCCCTGGCAGATTGCAGGGGCCCCTTGCCCCTATCAATCCCAGCCCGACTCGGCCAGGTGCCACCTTTCATCTGGGAACCATCCGCGTATGGTGGATTTCAGGAGCCAGCCGGCCACTCCCAGCCACAGGCCCCCGAACACAAACCACGGCCCTTTTCCCTGGCAAACAAAACTCACCCGCCCCGCTTCTGGCTGGCAGATTGCAGGAGCCACTTCCCTCTATCTTACCAGGCGACTTGGCACTGGTGCCACCTTTCATCTGGGAACCATCCTGCGTATCGTGGATTTTCAGAGCACGCCGCCACATCCCAGCCACATGCCCGAAACACAAACTACGGCCCCTTTCCCTGGAATTAAAACTGACCTGCCCACCTTCTGGCTGGCAGATTGCAGTAACCACTTGGCTCTCTCAAACCAGCCCGACTCGGCACTGGTGCCACCTTTCATCTGGGAACCATCCTGCGTATCGTGGATTTTCAGGAGCCAGCCGGCCACACCCAGCCACAGGCCGCCAAACACAAACCACGGCCCTTTTCCCTGGAAGTAAAACTGACCTGCCCGTCATCTGGCTGGCAGATTGCAGGAGCCACTTGCCTCTATCAAACCAGCCCGACTCGGCACCGGTGCCACCTTTCATCTGGGAACCATGCTGCGTATCGTTGATTTTCAGGAGCCAGCCGCCACTTCCCTGCCACAGGCCCCCGTAACACAAACACGGCCCTTTCCCTGGAAGTAAAACTGACCTGCCCGTCATCTGGCTGGCAGATTGCAGGACCACTTGCCTCTATCAATCCGGCCCACTTGGCACTGTGCCGACCTTTCATCTTGGAACCATCCTGCGTATGTGGATTTCAGGAGCCAGCCGGCCACTCCCAGCCACAGGACCCCGAAAAAAAAACTACGGCCCTTTTCCCTGGCAAAGAAAACTCACCCCCCCGCTCTTCTTGGCTGCAGATTGCAGGAGCCACTTGCCTCAATCAAACAGCCCACTTGGCACGGTGTCCACCTTTCATCTGGAACCATCCTGCGTATCGTGGATTTTCAGGAACCAGCTGGCCACTCCCACCATAGCCCCCAAAACACAAACTACAGCCCTTTCCCTGGAAGTAAAACTGAACCTGCCCGTCATCTGGCTGGCAGATTGCAGGAGCCACTTGCCTCTATCAATCCACCCGACTCGGCACTGTGCCACCTTTCATCTCGGAACCATCCTGCAAATCGGGATTTTCAGGAGCCAGCCGCCACTCCCCGCCCCCGGAACCCCGAACACAAACCCCCGACCTTTTGCCTGGCAAACAAAACTTACCCACCGGGCTTCTGGCTGGAAGATTGCAGGAGCCACTGCCTCTAACCCTACCAGCCAACTCGACACTGGTACCACCTTTCATCTGGGAACCATCCGTGTATCTGGATCTTCAGGAGCCAGCCGGCCACTCCCAGACACTGGGCCCCAAACAAATACTACAACCCCTTTTTCCCCGGGAAGTAAAACTGACCTGCCCATCATCTGGCTGGCAGATTGCAGGAGCCACTTCTCTCTCAAACCAGCCCGACAAGGGGACTGTGCCCCTTTCACTGGAAACCATCCTGCTAACGTGGATTTTCGGAGCCCCGGGCCGCCACACCCACCACAGGCCCCAAACACAAACCACGGCCCTTTTTTCCCCGGAAGTAAAACTGACCCCCTCTCTGGGTGGAGATTGCAGGAGCCACTTTCCCCTATAAACCAGCCCACTCCCCCGGGCCCCTTTCATCTGGGGAACCATCTGCGTAACGTTGTTTTTAGGGGCCACGGCCCTCCCCCCAGGCCCCCAAAAAAAAACTACGGCCCTTTTCCCCGGAAAAAAAACTACCTCCCCCTCGGCTGGAGATTGCAGGACCCCTTGTCTTCAACCCCCCACTGGGGCTGGGGCCCCTTTCATCCGGAACCCCCAAAGTGGGTTTTCGGGGCCAGCCGGCCATCCCGCCCCCCGGCCCCAAACAAACCCCGGCCTTTTTCCCCGGAAACAAAACTACCCCCCTTTTTGGGGGGGGAGATTGCAGGCCCCCTTCCCCTATCAAACCCCCACCCCCGGGGCCCCCCCCTTTTTATTGGGAAACCCCTGCATCGTGGGTTTTCAGGGCCCCGCCGGGCCCTCCCAGCCCAGGCCCCCCAAACAAAAACCACGGCCCCTTTTTCCCGGAAAAAAATACCCGCCCCCCTTTTGGGTGGAGATTTTAGGGGCCACTTCCCCAAACAAAACCCCCGACTCGCACTGGCCACCTTTCATCTGGGAACCCCTGCATCGGGATTTTCAGGAGCCGCCGGGACCCCCCACAGGCCCCGAACACAAAAACCCGGCCCTTTCCCCCGGAAAAAAAACTAAACCCCCCCCTTTGGCTGGAAATTGCAGGGGCCATTGCCTAAAAACCAGCCCGACTCACCGGGCCCCCTTTTTGGGAACCATTCTGCTATCGTGGGTTTTTTTGGAGCCAGCCGGGGCCCTCCCCCACAGGGCCCCCCAAAAAAAACACGGGGCCCTTTCCCGGGGTTTTAAAAAGACCTGCCCTCCTGGTGGGGGATTCAGGAACCACTTGGCTCTACAACCCCCCCGACTTGGGACGGTGCCCCCCTTTTATCTGGGACCATCCGGTATGGGGGATTTTCAGGGCCGCCGGCCCCCTCCGGGGACAGGCCCCCAAAAAAAACCCCGGGGCCTTTTTTTCCGGAAAAAAACCCCCCCCTTTTTGGCTGGCAAATTTCAGGGGCCCTTTATACAAACCCCCACCGAAAGGGCCCCCTTTTTTGGGACCCCCTGCTATCGTGGATTTTCAGGACCAGCCGACCCCACCCAACCCCCAAACACAAACCAGCCCTTTTCCCGGGAAATAAAACTGCCCCCCATCTGGCTCAATTGCAGGACCACTTCCTCTATCAATCCAGCCCCCCCGCCTGGTGCCACCTTTTTTCTGGGAACCCCGCGTATTAAAATTTTAGGACCCCCGGCATCCCCCCAGGCCCCAAAAAAACCCGGGCCCTTTTCCTGGGAAAAAAACTTACCCCCGGGGTTTGGGGGAAATTGCAGGGCCACTTCCTTCAAACCACCCGACTTGGGGGCCCCGGGCCCCCTTTCATCTGGGAACCATCCTCGACGTGGATTTTTGGAGCCGCCGGGGCCCTCCCGGCACAGCCCCAAACAAAACAAAGGCCCTTTTTCCCCGGAAAAAAACCCCCCTTTGGCTGGAAATTTCAGGACCACTTCCTCAAAACCGCCCACGGGGGGTGCCACTTTCACTGGAACCATCTCGTATCGGGATTTTAGGGGCCCCGGCCACCCC
>NW_026995523.1:0-3452 GCF_028769735.1 Zonotrichia leucophrys gambelii
AAAACCCGGGCCCCTTTTCCCTGGAAAAAACTGCCCGCCCTAAAGGGTGGCAATTGCAGAGCCCATGTTATCAACCGCCCAAATTGGCACTGGGCCCCCCCTTTCATCTGGGAACCAATCCTGCGTATCGTGGATTTCAGGAGCCAGCCGGCCACCCCAGCCACAGGCCCCCAACACAAACTACGGCCCTTTTCCCTGGAATTTAAAAAAGACCGCCCGTCATCTGGCTGCAGATTGCAGGGGCCACTTGCCTCTATCATCCAGCCCGACTCGTACTGGTGCCACCTTTCATCTGGGAAACCCTCCTGGTTCGTGGGTTTTCAGGACCACGCCCCCCCGCCACAGGCCCCCGAACACAAACCACGGCCCCCTTTTCCCCGGGAAAAAAAAAAACCCCCCCGCCCCCCTCTGGCTGGCAGATTGCAGGGGCACTTTCTCATCAAAAACCCCGCCAAAATCGCCCCGGGCCACCTTTCATCTGGGGAAACCCCCCGCTATTGTGGATTTTTTTAGGAGCCACCCCACCCCAGCACGGCCCCAACAAACTCGGGCCCTTTTCCCTGGTTTAAAAAACTGACCCGCCCCTTTGGCTGGAATTTTAGGAGCCACCTGGTCACAAACCCCGCCTGCTTGGGACGTGCCCTTTCATCTGGGGAAACCTCCTGCTATCCCCTGGTTTTCAGGACCAGCCGGCCCCTCCCCCGCCCCCAAGGCCCCCCCAAAAAAAACCACGGCCCTTTTCCCTGGGAAAAAAAATGACCTCCCGTCATCTGGGGGCAATTGCCGAGCCCTTCCCCCCTATCAATCCACCCCCACCCGGGACGGGCCACCCTTTTTACTGGGGAACCATCCTGCGTATCGGGATTTTCAGGACCCGCCGGCCCCTCCCACCCCAGGCCCCCAAACAAACCACGGCCCTTTCCCTGGCAAAAAAAAATAAAACCCCCCGCTTCTGGCTGGAGATTGCAGGGGCCACTTCCCATCAAACCAGCCGACTTGGACGGTGCCACCTTTCTCAGGACCAACTCGTATTTTTGGGATTTTCAGGAGCCAGCCGGGCCACTCCCAGCCAAAGTCCCCAAAAAAAATCTAACGGCCCTTTTCCCGGAATAAAACGACCTGCCCATCAACTGCTGGCACATTCAGCAGCCATTGGGAATAAAAAAACCTGCCCAACTTGGAACTGGTGCCACCTTTTATCTGGGAACCATCCTGCGTATGTGGATTTTTTAGGAGCCAGCCGCACCCCAGCCACAGGCCCCCGAACACAAACTACGGCCCTTTTCCTGGAAGTAAAACTGACCTGCCCGTCCCTCTGGCTGGCAGATTGCAGGAGCCACTTCCCTCTATCAAACCAGCCCGACTGGCACTGGTGCCACCTTTCATCTGGGAACCATCCTCCGTATCGTGGTTTTCAGGAGCCAGCCGGCCACCCCAGCCCAAAGGCCCCCAAAAAAAACTACGGCCCCCTTTTTCCCCGGAATTTAAAAAAGACCTGCCCATCATCTGGCTGGAATTTCAGGAACCACTTGGGTCTCTCAACCAGCCCAACTTGGCACTGGTGCCACCTTTCATCTGGAACCTCCTGCGTAAATTTGGATTTTCAGGAACCAGCCGGCCACCCCACCAAAAAGGACCCCCCGAACACAAACCAGGCCCTTTTCTGGCAAAAAACTTACCCACCCCGCTTCTGGCTGGCAGATTGCAGAGCCTCCCTCTATCAACCAGCCTGACTTGGCAAATGGGGCCACCTTTCATCTGGGGAACCAAACCTGGTTTTCGTGGATTTTCAGGAGCCACCGGCCCTCCCAGCCACAGGCCCCCAAAAAAACCACGGCCCTTTTCCCCGGAAAAAACCAAGACCGCCCCTCCTGGCTGGCAGATTGCAGGACCACTTGCCTTATTAATAAACCAGCCCGACTTGGCACTGGTGCCACCTTTCTGGAGCCACCGCGTATTGGGATTTTCAGGGCCACCGCCACATCCCACCACAATCCCCAAAAAAACTACGGCCCTTTTCCCTGGAAGTAAAAATGACCTGCCCATCATCTGGCTGCACATTGGGCAGCCACTTGTAATATCAAACCTGCCAACTTGGCACTGTGCCACCTTTCATCTGGGAACCATCCTGCGTATTGGGATTTTCAGGAGCCACCGGCCACCCCAGCCACAGCCCCCCCAAACACAAATTACGGCCTTTTCCCTGAAGTAAAAAAATGACCTGCCCGTCATCTGGCTGGGAGATTGCAGGAGCCCTTCCCTCTTCAATCCAGCCCGACTCGGCACGGTGCCACCCTTTTATCTGGGAACCATCCTGCGTATCGTGGAATTTCAGGAGCCAGCCGGGCCCCCCCCAGCCACAGGCCCCCGAAACAAACACGCCCTTTCCCTGGAAGTAAAAATGACCTGCCCGAAACGGCTGCAAATGAAGAGCCACTACCTTACAATCCCCCCGACTTGACACTGGTGGCCACATTTCACTGGGAACCATCCCGGTAATCGTGGATTTTCCAGGGCCCCCCGGCCACTCCCAGCCACAGGGCCCCGAACACAACTACGGCCCTTTTCCCTGGAAAAAAGTACCTCCCCTTCTGGCTGGCAGATTTCAGAGCCCACTTGCCCCTTCAACCACCCGATTGCCGGGTTCCACCTTTCATCTGGGAACCATCCTGCGTGTCGTGGATTTTCAGGAGCCAGCCGGCCACTTCCCAGCCACAGGCCCCCAACACAAACCCGGCCCTTTTCCTGGCAAAAAAATAACCGCCCCGCTTTCTGGCTGGCAGATTGCAGGAGCCACTTGACTCTATCAAAACCCGCCAAATTGCACTGGTGCCACCTTTCACGGGAAACCCTCCGCGTAATGTGGATTTCAGGAGCCAGCCGGCCACTCCCACACAGGGCCCCAACAAATACGCGGCCCTTTTCCCTGGAATTAAAACTGACCTGGGCCCATCTTTTGGCTGCGATGCAGGAGCCACTTGGAATAAACAGCCACTTGGACGTGCCACTTTTTTATCTGGAAACCCCTCCCCCGTATCGTGGGTTTTAGGGGCCAGCCGGGCCCCTCCCCCCACAGGGCCCCCAAAAACAAACCACGGCCTTTTCCCCGAAAAAACTACCTCCCGCTCTGGGTGGCAGATTGCAGAGCCTTTCCCCCTACAACCACCCACTCGGCACTGGGGCCACCTTTTATCTGGGGCCATCCTGGATCGGGGGGTTTCAGGGGCCCCGCCGGCCCTCCCCCCAAGGCCCCCCCAAAAACCACGGCCCTTTTCCCCCGGAAAAAAAAAGACCCCCCCTTTTGCTGGAATTTAGAGCCACTCCCCCAAACAAACAGCCCCACTCGAACTGGTGCCACCTTCATCTGGGGAAACCCTCCTGCTATTTGGGTTTTTCAGGGGCCACCGGCCACCCCACCACAAGCCCCAAAAAAAAACTACGGCCCCCTTTTT
>NW_026995524.1:0-3452 GCF_028769735.1 Zonotrichia leucophrys gambelii
CTGTCGGGAACCATCCTGGTATCGTGGATTTTCAGGAGCCAGCGGCCACTCCCACCACAGGCCCCCAACACAAACACGGCCCTTTCCTGGAAAAAACTCACCCCCCGTTCTGGCTGGCAGATTGCAGGAGCCACTTGCCTCTATCAACCAGCCCGACTTGGCACGGTGCCACTTCATCTGGGAACCACCTGCGTATCGTGGATTTTCAGGAGCCAGCGCCACTCCCAGCACAGGCCCCCAACACAAACTACGCCCTTTTCCCTGAAAAAACTACCGCCCGTTCTGGCTGGCAGATTGCAGGACCACTTGCCTCTATCAATCCAGCCCGACTCGGGCACTGTGCCACCTTTCATCTGGGAACCATCCTGCGTATCGTGGATTTCAGGAGCCAGCGGCCACTCCCAGCCACAGGCCCCAACACAAACACGGCCTTTTCCCTGAAGAAAACTACCCCCCGCTTCTGGCTGGAGATTGCAGAGCCACTTCCCTCTATCAATCCAGCCCGACTCGGCACTGGTGCCACCTTTCATGGGAACATCCTGTATCGTGGATTTTCAGGAGCCAGCGGCCACTCCAGCCACAGGCCCCCGAAACACAACTACGGCCCTTTTCCCTGGAAGTAAAACTGACCTGCCCGTCATCTGGCTGGCAGATTGCAGGAGCCACTTGCCTCTATCAACCAGCCCGACTCGACTGGTGCCACCTTTCATCTGGAACCATCCTGCGTATCGTGGTATTTTCAGGAGCCAGCCGCCACTCCCAGCCACAGGCCCCCGAACACAAACTACGGCCTTTTCCCTGGCAAAAAAAACTCACCGCCCGCTTCTGCTGGCAGATTGCAGGAGCCACTTGCCTCTATCAAACCAGCCCGACTCGACATTGGTGCCACCTTTCATCTGGGAACCATCCTGCGTATCGTGGATTTTCAGGAGCCAGCGCCACTCCAGCCACAGGCCCCCAACACAAACTACGGCCCTTTTCCCTGGAAAGTAAAACTGACCGCCCTCATCTGCTGCAGATTGCAGGAGCCACTTGCCTCTATCAATCCAGCCCGACTTGGCACTGGTGCCACCTTTCATCTGGGAACCATCCTGCGTATCGTGGATTTTCAGGAGCCAGCGGCCACTCCAGCCACAGGCCCCCGAACACAAACACGGCCCTTTTCCCTGGCAAAGAAAAACTCACCCGCCCCGCTTCTGGCTGCAGATTGCAGGAGCCACTTCCCTCTATCAAACCAGCCCGACTCTACACTGGTGCCACCTTTCATCTGGGAACCATCCTGCGTATCGTGGATTTTCAGGAGCCAGCCGGCCACTCCCAGCCACAGGCCCCCAAACAAACCACGGCCCTTTTCCCTGGCAAAAAAAACTAACCCACCCCGCTTCTGGCTGGCAGATTGCAGGAGCCACTTGACTCTATCAATCCAGCCCGACTCGGCACTGGTGCCACCTTTCATCTGGGAACCATCCTGCGTATCGTGGATTTTCAGGAGCCAGCCGGCCACTCCCAGCCACAGGCCCCCGAACACAAACTACGGCCCTTTTCCCTGGCAAAGAAAACTCACCCGCCCCGCTTCTGGCTGGAAGATTGCAGGACCCACTTCCCTCTACCAAACCAGCCCGACTCGGTATTGGTGCCACCATTCATCTGGGAACACCCTCCTGGTATCTGGATTTTCTGGAGCCCGCCGGGCCCTGCCAGCCACAGGCCCCGAACACAAACCACGCTTTTCCCTGGAAGTAAAACTGACCTGCCCGTCATCTGGCTGGCAGATTGCAGGGGCCACTTGCCTCCATCAATCCAGCCCGACTCGACACTGGTGCCACCTTTCATCTGGAACCATCCTGCGTATTGTGGATTTTCAGGAGCCAGCCGGACTCCCAGCCACAGGCCCCAAACCAATACTCGGGCCCTTTTTCCTGGAATTAAAAAAGACCTGCCCCGCTTCTGGCTGGCAGATTGCAGGAGCCACTTGCCTCTATCAAACCAGCCCGACTTGGCACTGGTGCCACCTTTTATCTGGGAACCATCCGCGTATGTGGATTTTCAGGAGCAGCCGGGCCCCTCCCAGCCACAGGCCCCCAAACAAACCACGGCCCTTTTCCCTGGCAAAGAAACTCACCCGCCCCGCTTCTGGGTGGCAGATTGCAGGAACACTCCCCCTATCAAACCAGCCCGACTCGGACTGTGCCACCTTTCATCTGGGAACCAACCTGCGTATCTGGGTTTTTAGGAGCCAGCCGGGCCCCTCCCAGCCACAGGCCCCCGAACACAAAATACGGCCCTTTTCCCCGGAAGTAAAACTACCTGCCCGTCTCTGCTGCAGGAAAATTTCAGAGCCACTTGCTCTACCAATCCAGCCCGACCGGCACTGGTGCCACCTTCATCGGGAACCATCCGCGTATCGTGGATTTTCAGGAGCCGCCGGCCACTCCAGCCACAGGCCCCCAAACACAAACTACGGCCCTTTTCCCTGGAAGTAAAACTGACCTGCCCGTCTCTGGCTGGCAATTGCAGGAGCCACTTGCCCCTATCAAACCAGCCCACTCGCACTGGTGCCACCTTTCATCTGGGAACCATCCTGTATCGTGGATTTCAGACCAGCCGCCCTCCAGCCACAGGCCCCCACACAAACCACGGCCCTTTCCCCCGGCAAAAAAAACTCACCCGCCCCCTTCTGGCTCAGATTGCAGGAGCCACTTGCCTCTATCAAAACCCGCCCGACTCGGCACTGGTGCCACCTTTCATCTGGGAAACCCTCCTGCGTATCGTGGATTTTCAGGAGCCCAGCCGCCACTTCCCAGCCACAGCCCCCGAACACAAAACCACGGGCCTTTTCCCTGGAAGTAAACTGACCTGGGTCATCTGGCTGGCAGATTGCAGGAGCCACTTGCCTCTATCAATCCAGCCCCACTTGGCACTGGTGCCACCTTTCATCTGGGAACCATCCTGCGTTTGTGATTTCAGGAGCCAGCCGGGCCCCTCCCACCCCAGGCCCCCAAACAAACCACGCCTTTTTCCCTGCAAAAAACAACCCCCCCCTTCTGGGTGGCAGATTGCAGAGCCACTTTCATCAAACCACCCGACTGTACTGGCCCCTTTTACGGGGAAACCCTCCGCTATGTGGATTTTCAGAGCCCCCCGGGCCACTCCCAGCCCCAAGTCCCCAAAAAAAAATTACGGCCCTTTTCCCGGAATTAAAACCGCCTGCCCATCTTCTGGCGGCAGATTGCAGGGAAACCCCTTGGCCCTCAAACCAGCCCAACTTTGGGACTGGGGCCACCTTTCATCGGGGAAACCCTCCCCGTATCGGGGTTTTCAGGAGCCAGCCGGCCACTCCACCACAGGCCCCCGAAAAAACCACGGCCCTTTTTTCCCGGAAAAAACTAAACCCCCCCCCTCGGCTGGAAAAATGCAGGAGCCTGCATCAAAAACCGCCCCCGACACTGGGG
>NW_026995525.1:0-3448 GCF_028769735.1 Zonotrichia leucophrys gambelii
GGGAAGCCATTGTTATAAACCCCCGACGGACTTTCCCCTTTTTTGGAACCCTCCTGCTATCTGGGTTTTCAGGGGGCCAGGGCCCTCCCCCCAAGGCCCCCAAAAACCCCGCCCCCTTTTCCCCGGGGGAAAAAATTCCCCCCCGCCTTTGGTGGATTTGGGGGCCACTTTTTCTATCAAACCACCGCTGGCCGGGGCCCCTTTCGGGAACCCTCCCCGGGGGGCGTGGGGGGGTTTAGGGGCCAGCGGCCCTCCCCGCCAGGCCCCCCAAACAAACACGGCCCTTTTTCCGGAAAAAATACCCCCCTTCGGTGGCAATTTAGGAGACTTGGTCTATAAACCCGCCGTTGGCATGGCCCCCTTTTTTCTGGGAACCATCCCGCTATGTGGATTTTCGGGCCAGCCGGGCCCCTCCAGCCCAGGCCCCAAAAAAACAGGCCTTTTTCCCGGAAAAAACTCCTGCCCCTTTGGGGAGTTGCAGGAGCCCTTTTTCTATAAACAGCCCGACGGGGACGGTGCCACCTTTTGGGCCATCTGCGGGGTGGATTTTCAAAAGGGCCCGCCCGGCCCCTCCCCCCACAGGCCCCCCAAAAAAAAACACGGCCCCTTTTTCCCGGGAAATAAAAAGACCTGCCCCCTTCTGGCTGGCAGATTGCGGCCACTTGGGTTACAAACCCCCCGACTTGGGATGGTGCCCCTTTCTTGGAACCCTCCTGCCGTGGAATTTTTGGGGCCCCGGCACTCCCCGCCCCGGCCCCAAAAACAAAAACGGCTTTTTCCCCGGAAAAAAACTCCCCCTTTTGGTGGGATGCAGGCCATTCTCTTTTAAACCCCCGATTTGGAAAAAGGGGCACCTTTTTTTGGGGAAACCCTCCTGCGTTGTGGGTTTTCAGGGGAGGGCCATCCCCCAGGCCCCAAACAAAACGCCCTTTTCCGGAAAAAATACCGCCCCCCTTTGGTGGGAAATTTCGGAGCCACTTTGGAAATATCAACCAGCCGCTGGACGGGGGCCATTTTTATCTGGGGAAATCCCGCTTCGTGGTTTTTTGGAGCCGCCCGGCCCTCCAGCCACAGGGGCCCCAACACAACCAGGCCCTTTCCCGGGAAAAAAAATCACGCACCGCTTCTGGATGGTAGATTGCAGGAGCCGCTTTGTCTATCAAACCAGCCCGATCGGCACTGGTGCCCACTTTGGGTCTGGGAACCATCCTGGCGTATGTGGATTTTCAGGAGCCAGCCGGCCACTCCCAGCCACAGGCCCCCAAACACAAACCACGGCCCTTTTCCCTGGAAGTAAAACTGACCTGCCCATCTTCTGGCTGGCAGATTGCAGGACCCACTTGGCTCTATCAAACCAGCCCGACTTGGCACTGGTGCCACCTTTCATCTGGGAACCATCCTGCGCGGCGTGGATTTTCAGGAGCCAGCCGGCCACTCCCAGCCACAGGCCCCCAAACACAAACCACGGCCCTTTTCCCTGGAAACAAAACTCACCCGCCCCCTTCTGGCTGGCAGATTGCAGGAGCCACTTGGCTCTATCAAACAGCCCGACTTGGCACTGGTGCCACTTTCATCTGGGAACCATCCTGCGCGGCGTGGATTTTCAGGAGCCAGCCGGCCATCCCAGCCACAGGCCCCCGAACACAAAGCTACGGCCCTTTTCCCTGGAAGAAAACTGACCTGCCCATCTTCTGCTGGCAGATTGCAGGAGCCACTTGGCTCTATCAAACCAGCCTGACTTGGTACTGGTGCCACTTTTCATCTTGGAACCATCCTGCATATTTGTAGATTTTCTGGAGCCAGCGGCCTCCCAGCCACAGGCCCCCGAAACACAACCAAGGCCCTTTTCCCTGGCAAACAAAACTCACCGCCCGCTTCTGGCTGGCAGATTGCAGGAGCCACTTGGCTCTATCAAACCAGCCCGACTCGGCACTGGTGCCACCTTTCATTGGGAACCATCCTGCGTTCGTGGATTTTCAGGAGCACGCGGCACTCCCAGCCACAGGCCCCAAACACAACCACGGCCCTTTTCCCTGGAAAAAACTCACCCGCCCCGCTTCTGGCTGGCAGATTGCAGGACCACTTGCTCTATCAAACCAGCCCGACTCGGCACTGGTGCCACCTTTCATCTGGGAACCATCCTGCGTATCGTGGATTTTCAGGAGCCAGCCGGCCACTCCCAGCCACAGGCCCCCAAACACAAACTACGGCCTTTTCCCTGGAAGTAAAACTGACCTCCCACTTCTGGCTGGCAGATTGCAGGAGCCACTTCGGCTCTATCAAACCAGCCCGACTTGGCACTGGTGCCACCCTTTCATCTGGGAACCATCCTGCGTATCGTGGATTTTCAGGAGCCAGCCGGGCCCCTCCCAGCCACAGGCCCCCAAACACAACACGGCCCTTTTCCTGGAAAAAACTGACCTGCCCACTTCTGGCTGGCAGATTGCAGGAGCCACTTGGCTCTATCAAACCAGCCCGACTTGGCACTGGTGCCACCTTTCATCTGGGAACCATCCTGCGTATCGTGGATTTTCAGGAGCCAGCCGGCCACTCCAGCCACAGGCCCCGAAACAAACCACGGCCCTTTTCCCTGGAAAAAAACTCAGCTGCCCCGCTTCTGGCTGGCTAGATTGCAGGAGCCACTCTTGTCTATCAAACCAGCCCGACTTGGCACTGGTGCCACCTTCATCTGGAACCATCCTGCGTATCGTGGATTTTCAGGAGCCAGCCGGCCCTCCCAGCACAGGCCCCGAACACAAACCACGGCCCTTTTCCCGGGCAAACAAAACTCACCGCCCCGCTTCTGGCTGGCAGATTGCAGGAGCACTTTGCTCTATCAAACCAGCCCGACTTGGCACTGGTGCCACTATGGGTCTGGGAACCATCCTGCGACGGTCGTGGATTTTCAGGAGCCAGCCGGCCACTCCCAGCCAAGGCCCAACACAAACACGGCCCTTTTCCCTGGAAGTACAAACTGACCCTGCCCATCTTCTGGCTGGCAGATTGCAGGAGCCACTTGGCTCTATCAAACAGCCCGACTTGGCACTGGGCCACCTTTCACTGGGAACCATCCTGCGCGGGTGGATTTTCAGGAGCCAGCCCGTCCACTCCCAGCCACAACCCCAAAAACAAACTACGCCCTTTTCCCTGGAAGTAAAAACTGACCGCCCGCTTCTGGCTGGCAGATTGCAGGGCCACTTGGCTCTATCAAACCAGCCCGACTTTGGGGACTGGTGCCACCCTTTTCTGGGAACCATCCTGCGCGTGGATTTTCAGGAGCCAGCCCGGGCCCCTCCCAGCCACAGGCCCCCAACACAATAAAGGCCCCCTTTTTCCCTGGAAAAAACGACCTGCCCCCTTCTGGCTGCAGATTGCAGCCCCCTTGGCTCTATCAAACCCCCCGCTGGCATGGGGCCCCCTTTTCTGGGAACCATCCTGCCGGGATTTT
>NW_026995526.1:0-3448 GCF_028769735.1 Zonotrichia leucophrys gambelii
CCCACCAAACGCTTTGGAAGAACTACCTCCTGCTGGCAGATCGGGCACTGCCACAGCGACGATGGGCCTTGGGAAACTGGATGGATCCCCCAAAACCACGCTTCGAAAACTACCCCTTCGTATTGCCACTTACACCCCATGGCATGTGCACTTTCATCGGGACCATCCTGCTATGTGGATTTTCAGGGCCAGCGGCCACTCCAGCCACAGGCCAAAAAACACGCCCTTTTCCTGGAATAAAATGACCTCCGTCTCTGGTGCAGATTGCAGGACACTTGCCCATAACAGCCGCTGGCACTGTGCCACCTTTCATCTGGGAACCATCCTGCGTATTGGATTTTCAGGAGCAGCGCACTCCCAGCCACAGGCCCCAACAAAAACAGGCCTTTCCCGAAAAACTACCGCCTCTGCTGCAATTGCAGGAGCACTTGCCTATCAAACCAGCCCGATGGCACTGTGCCACCTTTCATCTGGACCGCGTATCGTGGATTTCAGGAGCCAGCGCACTCCAGCACAGCCCGACAAAACAGCCTTTCCTGAAAAACACCACCCCTTTGGCTGGAGATGCAGAGCCACTGCTCTATCAAACCACCCGACTGCACTGGTGCCACTTTCATTGGGAACCATCCTGCGTATCGTGGATTTTCTGGAGCCAGCCGGCCACTCCCAGCCACAGGCCCCAAACACAAACTACGGCCCTTTTCCCTGGAAGTAAAACTGAGCTGCCCTCATCTGGCTGGCAGATTGCAGGAGCCACTTGCCTCCATCAAACCAGCCCGACTTGGCACTGGTGCCACCTTTCATCTGGGAACCATCCTGCGTATCGTGGATTTCAGGAGGCAGCCGGCCACTCCCAGCCAAGGCCCCGAACACAAACACGGCCCTTTTCCCTGGAAGTAAAACTACCCCTTTCTGGCTGGCAATTGCAGGAGCCACTTGCTCTATCAAACCAGCCCACTTGCACTGGTGCCACCTTTCATCTGGGAACCATCCTGCGTATCGTGGATTTTCAGGAGCCAGCCGGCCACTCCCAGCCACAGGCCCCAACACAAACACGGCCCTTTTCCCTGGAAGTAAAACTGACCGCCCGTCTCTGGCTGGCAGATTGCAGAGCCACTTGCCTCTATCAAACCACCCGACTGGCACTGGTGCCACCTTTCATCTGGGACCATCCTGCGTATCGTGGATTTTCAGGAGCCAGCGCCACTCCCAGCCACAGGCCCCGAACACAAACCACGGCCCTTTTCCCTGGCAAAAAACTACCCCCCGTCTGGCTGGCAGATTGCAGGAGCCACTTCCTCTATCAAACCAGCCACTGGCACTGGTGCCACCTTTCATCTGGGAACCATCCTGCGTATCGTGGATTTTCAGGAGCCAGCGGCCACTCCCAGCCACGGCCCCGAACACAAACCACGGCCTTTTCCCTGGAAAAAACTAACCCCCCGCTTCGCTGGCATTGCAGGAGCCACTTGCCCTATCAAACAGCCGACTGGCACTGGTGCCACCTTCATCTGGAACCATCCTGCGTATCTGGATTTTCAGGAGCAGCCGGCCACTCCAGCCACAGCCCAAAAAACTACGGCCCTTTTCCTGGAAGTAAAACTGACCTGCCCGTCTCTGGCTGCAGATTGCAGACCACTTGCTCTATCAAACCGCCCACTGCACTGGTGCCACCTTTCATCTGGGAACCATCCTGCGTATCGTGGATTTTCAGGAGCCAGCCGGCCACTCCCAGCCACAGCCCTTTTCAGGAGCCAGCCGGCCACTCCCAGCCACAGCCCCCAAACACAAACTACGGCCCTTTTCCCTGGAATAAAACTGACCGCCCTCTTCTGGCTGGCAGATTGCAGGAGCCACTTGCCTCTATCAAACCAGCCCGACTTGGCACTGGTGCCACCTTATCTGGGAACCATCCTGCGTATCGTGGATTTTCAGGAGCCAGCCGGCCACTCCCAGCCACAGCCCCAAACAAATCACGGCCTTTTCCCTGGAAGAAAACTACCTCCCGTCTTGGCTGGCAGATTGCAGGAGCCACTTCCTCTATCAACCAGCCCGACTCGCACTGGTGCCACCTTTCATCTGGGAACCATCCTGCGTATCGTGGATTTTCAGGAGCCAGCCGGCCACTCCCAGCCACAAAAAAAAAAAAAATTTTTTTTTTTGGCTGGCAGATTGCAGGAGCCACTTCCTCTATCAAACCAGCCGACTCGGCACTGGTGCCACCTTTCATCTGGGAACCATCCTGCGTATCGTGGATTTCAGGGGCCAGCCGGCCACTCCCAGCCACAGGCCCCAAACAAAACTACGGCCCTTTTCCCTGGAATTAAAACTGACCCCCATCATCTGGCTGGCAGATTGCAGGAGCCACTTGCCTCTATCAAACCAGCCCGACTTGGCACTGTGCCACCTTTCATCTGGGAACCATCCTGCTATCGTGGATTTTCAGGAGCCAGCGGCCACTCCAGCCACAGGCCCCCGAACACAAACCACGGCCCTTTTCCCTGGAAGTAAAACTGACCTGCCCTCATCTGCTGGCAGATTGCAGGAGCCACTTGCCTCTATCAATCCAGCCCACTCGGCACTGGTGCCACCTTTCATCTGGGAACCATCCTGCGTATCGTGGATTTTCAGGAGCCAGCCGGCCACTCCCAGCCACAGGTCCCCGAACACAAACTACGGCCCTTTTCCCTGGCAATAAAAACTCACCGCCCGCTTCTGGGTGGCAGATTGCAGGAGCCACTTCCCTATCAAACCAGCCCGACTCGGGACTTGCCACACTTTCATCTGGGAACCATCCTGCGTATCGTGGATTTTCAGGAGCCAGCCGCCACTCCCAGCCACAGGCCCCCGAACACAAACCACGGCCCTTTTCCTGGCAAACAAAACTCACCCCCGCTTCTGGCTGGCAATTGCAGAGCCACTTCCTCTATCAAACCACCCGACTCGGCACTGGTGCCACCTTTCATCTGGGAACCATCCTGCGTATCGTGGATTTTCAGGAGCCAGCCGGCCACTCCCAGCCACAGGCCCCCGAACACAAACCACGGCCTTTTCCCTGGCAAATAAAACTGACCGCCCACTTCTGGCTGCAGATTGCAGGAGCCACTTCCTCTATCAAACCAGCCCGACTCGCGACTGGTGCCACCTTTCATCTGGGAACCATCCTGCGTATCGTGGATTTTCAGGAGCCAGCCGGCCACTCCCACCACAGGCCCCCAAACACAAACTACGGCCCTTTTCCCTGGAATAAAACTGACCCACCCCGCTTCTGCTGGCAGATTGCAGAGCCACTTGCCTCTATCAACCAGCCCGACTTGGCACTGGTGCCACCTTCATCTGGGAACCATCCTGCGTATCGTGATTTTCAGAGCCACCGCCACTCCCACCACAGTCCCCAAAACAAACACGCCCTTTTCCCTGGAATAAAACTGACCTGCCCCTCTGGCTG
>NW_026995527.1:0-3447 GCF_028769735.1 Zonotrichia leucophrys gambelii
GGAGGGTGGCCCTGAAATCACCGGAGGTCGTGATTGGAAGCAGGTTGATGCAGGAAGGGGCGTTGTTTCCAGGGAAGGGCTGGTTGTTGGGTGGTGGAGTGGTTGGTCGATATAGTGGCGGTGTCCGAAAGCTGAACCGAGTCCCGGATGTTTGCAGTGGCTCGCTGCCCAAAGGCATTTCTCATGGCAGGCGAGTGGGGGTGTGGTGGCGCGCAGGGCGGGGCCGTGGGTGGTTTGACAGTCCGTTCCAGAGGGCGGGGTGTTGAAGGTGTTCGGCGGGGGGGCGAACTTGTTCGGGGTGCTGATAGATTTCTAGCGAGCGTTTTTTTCCAGGAAAAGGGCCGTGTTTGTTTGGGCCTTGGCTGGAGTGCCGGCTGCTCTGAAAATCACGATACGCAGATGTTCCCAGATGAAAGGTGGCACAGTGCCAGTGGGCTGGTTGATGAGAGTGGTCCTGCAATCTGCCAGCCAGAGGGGCGGTAGTTTTTCCAGGGAAAAGGCCGTGTTTTGTTTGGGGCCTGTGGCTGGAGTGCCGTGGCTCCTGAAAATCCACGATACCAGGATGGTTCCCGATGAAAGGTGCAAGTGCGGTCGGCGGTTTGATAGAAGTGGTCCTGCATCTCCACAAAGGGGTAGTTTTTCCGGAAGGGCGTGGTTGTGTTGGGGCTGTGCGGAGTGGCGGCTGGCTCCTGAAATCCACGATACGCAGGATGGTTCCAATGAAGTGGCACAGTGCAGTCGGCTGGTTGAAAAAGTGTCTGCATGCAGCCAAGGCAGGTCAGTTTTCTTCCAGGGAAAAGGGCCGTGTTTGTGTTTGGGGCCTGTGGCTGGGAGTGGCCGGCTGGCTCCTGAAAATCCACGATACGCAGGATGGTTCCCAGATGAAAGGTGGCACCAGTGCCAGTCGGGCTGGTTTGATAGAGGCAAGTGGCTCCTGCAATCTGCCAGCCAGAAGTGGGCGGTAGTTTTTTCCAGGGAAAAGGGCCGTGGTTTGTGTTCGGGGGCCTGTGGCTGGGAGTGGCCGGCTGGCTCCTGAAAATCCACGATACGCAGGATGGTTCCCAGATGAAAGGTGGCACCAGTGCCGATCGGGCTGGTTTGATAGAGGCAAGTGGCTCCTGCAATCTGCCAGCCAGAAGCGGGCGGTAGTTTTTTTGCCAGGGAAAAGGGCCCTAGTTTGTGTTCGGGGGCCTGTGGCTGGGAGTGGCCGGCTGGCTCCTGAAAATCCACGATACGCAGGATGGTTCCCAGATGAAAGGTGGCACCAGTGCCAAGTCGGGCTGGTTTGATAGAGGCAAGTGGCTCCTGCAATCTGCCAGCCAGAAGATGGGCAGGTAGTTTTATTCCAGGGAAAAGGGCCGTAGTTGTGTTTGGGGCCTGTGGCTGGGAGTGGCCGGCTGGCTCCTGAAAATCCACGATACGCAGGATGGTTCCCAGATGAAAGGTGGCACCAGTGCCAGTCGGGCTGGTTTGATAGTAGCAAGTGGCTCCTGCATCATGCCAGCCAGAGCGGGCAGTCAGTTTTTTCCAGGGAAAAGGGCCGTAGTTGTGTTTGGGGGCTTGTGGCTGGAGTGGCCGGCTGGCTCCTGAAAATCCACGATACGCAGGATGGTTCCCAGATGAAAGGTGGCACCAGTGCCGAGTCGGGCTGGATTGATAGAGGCAAGTGGCTCCTGCAATCTGCCAGCCAGAAGAGGCAGTCAGTTTTTTTCCAGGGAAAGGGCCGTGGTTTGTGTTTGGGGGCCTGTGGCTGGGAGTGGCCGGCTGGCTCCTGAAAATCCACGATACGCAGGATGGTTCCCAGATGAAAGGTGGCACCAGTGCCGAGTCGGCTGGTTTGATAGAGGCAAGTGGCTCCTGCAATCTGCCAGCCAGAAGCGGGGGTAGTTTTTTTCCTGGAAAAGGGCGTGGTTTGTGTTGGGGGCCTGTGGCTGGGAGTGGCCGGCTGGTCCTGAAAATCCACGATACGCAGGATGGTTCCCAGATGAAAGGTGGCCCAGTGCCGAGTCGGGCTGGTTGATAGAGGAAGTGGCTCTGCAATCTGCCAGCCAGAGGGGTGCGGTGTTTTTTTGCCAGGAAAAGGCCGTGGTTGTGTTCGGGGGCTGTGGCTGGGATGGCGGCTGGCTCCTGAAAATCCACGATACGCAGGATGGTTCCCAGATGAAAGTGGCCCAGTGCCGAGTCGGGCTGGATTGATAGAGGCAAGTGGCTCCTGCAATCTGCCAGCAGAGCGGCAGGCAGTTTTCTTCAGGAAAGGGCCGGTTTTGTTGGGGGCTGTGGCTGGGAGTGCGGCTGGCTCTGAAAATCCACGATACGCAGGATGTTCCGATGAAAGGCACTGCCAGTGGCGGTTGATAAGTGGCTCTGCAATCTCAGCAGAAGGAGGTAGTTTTTTCAGGAAGGGCCTATTTTGGCTGTGGCTGAGGGCGCTGGCTCTGAAAATCCACAACCAGGATGGTCCCAGAAAGGTGGCACCAGCAGTCGTGTTGATGAGGAGTGTCCTCAATTCGCAGAGCGGGGTAGTTTTTCCAGGAAAAGGCGTGTTGTTTGGGGGCTGTGGCTGGGAGTGGCGGCTGCTCCTGAAAATCCACGATACGCAGGATGGTTCCAGATGAAAGGTGGCACCAGTGCCGAGTCGGGCTGGATTGATAGAGGCAAGTGGCTCCTGCAATCTGCCAGCCAGATGACGGGCAGGTCAGTTTTACTTCCAGGGAAAAGTGCCGCACTTTTAGTTTGGGGGCCTGTGGCTGGGAGTGGCCGGCTGGCTCCTGAAAATACACGATACGCAGGATGGTTCCCAGATGAAAGGTGGCACCAGTGCCAAGTCGGGCTGGTTTGATAGAGGCAAGTGGCTCCTGCAATCCGTCAGCCAGAAGATGGGCAGGTCAGTTTTACTTCCAGGTAAAAGGGCCTTAATATTTGTTTGGGGACCTGTTGCTGGGACTGGCGGTCTGGCTGCTGAAAATCCACAATACGCAGGATAGGTCCCAGATGAAAGGTGGCACCAGAGCCGAGTCAGGCTGGTTTGATAGAGGCAAGTGGCTCCTGCAATCTGCCAGCCAGATGACGGGTATGTAAGTTATGTTTGCCAGGGAAAAGGGCCGTGGTTTGTGTTTGGGGGCCTGTGGCTGGGAGTGGCCGGCTGGCTCCTGAAAATCCACGATACGCAGGATGGTTCCCAGATGAAAGGTGGCACCAGTGCCAAGTCGGGCTGGATTGATAGAGGCAAGTGGCCCGTGCAATCTGCCAGCCAGATGATGGGCAGGTCAGTTTTACTTCCAGGGAAAAGGGCCGTAGTGTTTATTTGGGGCTGTGGCTGGGAGTGGCCGGGTGGCCCTGAAATCACGATACGCGGATGGTCCAGAAGAAGGCATCGGGCGTTTTGAGAGGCAAGTGGTCCTGCAATCCAGCAGGGCGGTCATTTTATTCGAAGGGCTGGTTTGATTG
>NW_026995528.1:0-3444 GCF_028769735.1 Zonotrichia leucophrys gambelii
CCAGCCGGGCCCCTCCCAGGGGCCCCCGGGCCCCCAAAACAAACCACGGCCCTTTTCCCTGGAAAAAAAAACTACCCCCCCCGTTCCTCTGGCAGATTGCAGGAGCCCCTTCCCCCTATCAAACCACCCACCCGGAATGGGGGCCACCTTTCAAATTTTTTAACCATCCGCTATCGTTTTTTTTTCAGGACCAGCCGGGCCCCTCCCAGCCACAAGGGCCCCAAAAAATTCTTCGGCCTTTTTCCCTGGAAAAATTAAAAAAAACCTTCCCATCTTCTGGGTGGCAGATTGCAGGGAACCACTTGGTCTTTTTAAACCAGCCCAAATTGCCTGGTTTCCACCTTTTTATCTGGGGAAACCCTCCTGCTTTTCGTGGATTTTCCCGGGGGCCGCCGGGCCCCTCCCCCCCCCCAGGCCCCCAAAAACAAACCACGGCCCTTTTTCCCCGGCAAAAAAAAACTCACCCCCCCGCTTTTTGGGTGGGGAGATTGCAGGGCCCCTTCCCTCTAACAAACCGCCCGACTCGGTACTGGTGCCACCTTTCATCTGGGAACCATCCTCGTAAACGTGGGTTTTCAGGAGCCAGCCGGCCACCCCACCACAGGCCCCCAAACAAAAAACGGCCCCCTTTTCCCCGGGAAAAAAACTACCCCGCCCCCCATCGGTGGCAGATTTCAGGGGCCCCTTCCCCCTACAAACCACCCACTCGGACTGGTGACCTTTCATCTGGGAACCATCCTGCTATCGTGGATTTTCAGGACCAGCCGGCCCCTCCCCGCCCAGGGCCCCGAACACAAACTACGGTTTTTTCCCCGGAAGTAAATGACCTGCCCCTCACTGGGTGGCCCGATTCAGGGGCCCCTTTCCCCTTCAATCCACCCCCACTCGGCAGGGGCCACCTTTTTATCGGGAACCATCCTCTATCGTGGGTTTTTTAGGAGCCGCCGGCCCCTCCAAAAAAACCCGGGCCCCCCAAACAAAAACCCCCGGGCCCCTTTTCCCCCGGCAAAGAAAAACCCCCCGCCCCCTTTTGGCTGGCAGATTCAGGAGACACTTCCCCTATCAAACCAGCCCCCACCGGGACTGTGCCACCTTTTATCTGGGAAACCCTCCTGCGTATTGTATTTTCAGGAGCCCCCGGCCCCTCCCACCACAGGCCCCAAAAAAAATACGGCCTTTTCCCCGAATTTAAAAAAGACCTGCCCTCTTTTGGTGGAGATTGCAGGAGCCACTTGTCTACAAACCACCCGACTGGCACTGTGCCACTTTTTACTGGGAAACCCTCCCCCTATCGTGGATTTTCAGGGGCCACCGCCATCCCCCACAAACCCCCCAAAAAAAACTACGCCTTTCCCGGAATTTAAAACCGACCGCCCTCTCTGGGGTGGCAGATTGCAGGAAACACTTGGCTCCTCAAACCAGCCCAAATTGGCACTGGTGCACTTTCATCTGGAACCAACCTGCTATCGGGATTTTCAGGGGCCAGCCGCCACCCCAGCCACACCCCAACACAAACCCCGGCCATTTCCTGGAAAAAAAAACCACCGCCCGCTTCTGCGGCAGATTGCAGGAGCCACTTCCCCTGTCAAACCACCCGACTCGGACGGGGCACCCTTTTTCTGGGGAACCTTTCCCGCGATCGATTTCAGGGGGCAGCCGGCCCCCCAGCCACGGCCCCCAAAAAAATTTTGGCCCTTTCCCCGGGAAATAAAAATACCTGCCCTCATCGGTGGCGATTGCAGGACCACTTGCCCTATCAACCAGCCCCACTGCACGGGCCCCCTTTTATCGGGGAAACCCTCCTCGTACGTGGGTTTCAGGACCAGCCGGCCCCTTTCCCCGCCCAGCCCCCAAAACAAACTAGGCCTTTTTCCCTGGAATAAACTGACCTCCCGTCATCGGCGGAGGGGGGGGGGGGGGGGGGGGGGGGGGGGGGGTTTTTTGGGGGGGGGGGGGGGTGGGTGGGGGGGGGGGGGGTTTTTGGGGGGGGGGGGGGGGCAATTGCAGGAGCCCTTCCCCTTCAAAAACCCCACTCGGTACTGGGCCACCTTTCTCTGGGAACCATCCTGCGTATCGGATTTTTAGGGGCCCCCGGGCCATCCCCCCCACCCCGGCCCCCCAACAAAACCACGGCCCTTTTCCCTGGAAAAAACAAACCGCCCGCATCGGCTGGAGATTGCAGGAGCCACTTTTCTATCAACCAGCCCGACTCGGCAGGTGCCACCTTTCACTGGGAACCATCCTGCGTATGTGGTTTTCAGGAGCCAGCCGCCCTCCCAGCCACAGGCCCCCAAACAAAACTACGGGCCCCCTTTTCCCCGGGAAAAACACCTCCCTCTCTGGCTGGGAGATTTCAGGGGCACTTTCTATCAAACAGCCCCCACTGGTTGGTGCCACCTTTCATCTGGGAAAACCCTCCTCGTATCGTGGTTTTTTAGGAGCCGCCCGGCCCCTCCCACCACAGGCCCCCCAAACAAACTACGGTTTTTCCCGGAAAAAAACCCCGCCCCCTTCTGCTGAAGTTGCAGGGGCCACTTGTCTTCAAACCAGCCCACTGCACTGTGCCACCTTTCATCTGGGAAAACCCTCCTGCGTAGGGGGATTTCAGGACCACCGCCACTCCCGCACAGGCCCCCAAAAACAAAACACGGCCTTTTCCCGGAAAAAACCCTCCCCTTCTGGGTGGCAGATTGCAGGACACTTTCATCAACCACCCGACTTTGGGACTGGTCCACTTTTTTACTGGGGAACCATCCTGCGTAGGGATTTTTAAGCCAGCCCCCACTCCCAGCCACAAGTCCCCAAAAAAAATCTACGGCTTTTTCCCCGAATTAAAAAAACCTGCCTCTTTTGGGGTAGATTGCAGGGCCACTTGGGCCCTCAAAACCCGCCCAAATTTGACGGTGCCACCTTTTTTCGGAACCAACTCGTATCTGGGTTTTTGAGCCACCGGCCCCTCCCCCCACAGCCCCCAACACAAAACCCGGCCTTTTCCCTGGAAAAAAACTACCCCCCCCTTTTGGCGGGAGATTGCAGGAGCACTTCCCTATAACCAGCCCGACCGACTGGTGCCACCCTTTTATCTGGGGAACCACCTGCGTATGGGGATTTTTAGGAGCCGCCGGCCCCTCCCCGCCACAAGCCCCCAAAAAACCCGGCCTTTTCCCCGGAAAAAAACCACCGCCCCCTTCTGCTGGGAATTGCAGGGAACACTTCCCTCAAACCAGCCCACTTGACTGGGGCCACCTTTTATCTGGGAACCATCCCTGGATCGTGGATTTTCAGGACCAGCCGGGCCCCTCCCAGCCACAGGCCCCCCAAAAAAAAACACGCCCTTTTTCCCCGGAAGAAAACTACCGCCCGTCTTGGCTGGCAATTGCAGGGGCCCCTTCCCCCTACAACCGCCCGACTGGACTGGGGCCACCTTTTATCTGGAAACCCTCC
>NW_026995529.1:0-3444 GCF_028769735.1 Zonotrichia leucophrys gambelii
GTTTGGTTTTTGGGGGGAATGGGTCCCCAATCGCCCCCAGAAGCGGGGGGTATTTTTTTGCCGGGGAAAGGGCCGGTTTGTGTTGGGGGGGGTGGTGGGGGTGGGCCGTTCCCGAAAACCCCGATACGCAAAAGGTTCCCCGATAAAGGGGCACCAGTATGGGTTGGGGGTTTTAAAATTTTCCCCCCAATTGCCGCCAAAAAAGCGGGGGAGTTTTTCTTCCCGGGGGAAAGGGGAGTTTGTGTTGGGGGCCTTGGGGGAGTGGGCGGTCCGAAAAACCCCGATACCAGGGGGTTCCCCCAAGAAAGGGGGACCTCCGGTGGGGTTTTTATAGGGAATTCCCCCCTCCCCCCAAAATGGGAGGTTTTTAAACCGGGGAAAGGGGGGTAGTTTTTTTTGGGGGCCTGTGGGGGATGGGCCCCCGGGTCCGAAAAACCCATCCAGGGGCCCCGATGAAATGGGAAAGGATGGGGTTATGAAAAAAGGCTCCTGCCTCCCAGAAGGGGTTGGGGTTTTTTTTCCAAACCCCGGGTTTTGTTTGGGGGGGGTGGTGGGGTGGCCGGGGGGGCTCCAAAAAACCACATACGCAGGGTGGGTTTCCCCAAAGAAAGGGGCCCCTGCCAATTTGGGTGGTTTGGAGGGAAGTGTTTCCCCAATCTGCCAGCCAGAAGATGCAGGGCATTTTATCCAGGAAAAGGCCGTGTTTTGTGTTGGGGCCTTGGCTGGATGCCGGCTGGCTCCTGAAAATCCACGATACGCAGGATGGTTCCCAGATGAAAGGTGGCACCAGTGCCAAGTCGGGCTGGTTGATAGAGCCAAGTGGCTCCTGCAATCTGCCAGCCAGAAGATGGCAGGTCAGTTTTACTTCCAGGGAAAAGGCCGTAGTTGTTGTTGGGGCCTGTGGCTGGGAGTGCCGGCTGGCTCCTGAAAATCCACGATACGCAGGATGGTTCCCAGATGAAAGGTGGCACCAGTGCCGGTCGAGGTGTTTGATAGAGGAAGTGGCTCCTGCAATCTGCCAGCAGAGATGGGCAGGTCAGTTTACTCCAGGAAAAGGCGTAGTTTTGTTGGGGCCTGTGGCTGGAGTGGCCGGCTGGCTCCTGAAAATCCACGATACGCAGGATGGTTCCCAGATGAAAGGTGGCACCAGTGCCGAGTCGGCTGGTTGATAGAGCAAGTGGCTCCTGCAATCTGCCAGCCAGAGAGGGCAGGTCATTTTTTCCAGGAAAAGGCCGAGTTTGTGTTTGGGGCTGTGGCTGGAGTGGCCGGCTGCTCCTGAAAATCCCCGATACGCAGGGAGGTTCCCAGATGAAAGGTGGCACCATGCCAAGTCGGCTGGTTGATAGAGGCAATGGCTCCTGCAATCTGCCAGCCGAAGATGGCAGGGCAGTTTTTTTACTTCCGGAAAGGGCCGTGTTTGTGTTCGGGGGCCTGTGGCTGGGAGTGGCCGGGTGGCTCCTGAAAATCCACGATACGCAGGATGGGTTCCCAGATGAAAGGTGGCACCAGTGCCGAGTCGGGCTGTTTGATTTTGAGCAAGTGGCCTGCAATCTGCCAGCCAGTGACGGAGGTTAGTTTTACTTCCAGGAAAAGGCCGTGTTTGTGTTGGGGCCTGTGGGTGGGAGTGCCGGCTGGCTCCTGAAAATCCACGATACGCAGGATGGTTCCCAGATGAAAGGTGGCACCAGTGCCAAGTCGCTGGTTGATAGAGGCAAGTGGCTCCTGCAATCTGCCAGCCAGATGAGGCGGTAGTTTTTATGCCAGGGAAAAGGCCGTGATTTGTGTTCTGGGCCTGTGGCTGGGAGTGGCCGGCTGGCTCCTGAAAATCCACGATACGCAGGATGTTCCCAGATGAAAGGTGGCACCAGTGCCAGTCGGGCTGGTTTGATAAGGAAGTGGTCCTGCAATCTGCCAGCCAGAGACGGGGTCAGGTATTTTATTCCAGGGAAAAGGGCCGTAGTTTGTGTTTGGGGGCCTGTGGCTGGGAGTGCCGGCTGGCCTCCTGAAAATCCACGATACGCAGGATGGTTCCCAGATGAAAGGTGGCACCAGTGCCAGTCGGCTGGTTTGATAGAGGCAAGTGGCTCCTGCAATCTGCCAGCCAGAAGGGGCGGGTGAGTTTTTTGCCAGGAAAAGGCCGTGTTTGTGTTCGGGCCTGTGGCTGGGAGTGGCCGGCTGCTCCTGAAAATCACGATACCAGGATGGTTCCCAGATGAAAGGTGGCACCAGTGCCGAGCGGGCTGGTTGATAGAGGCAAGTGGTCCTGCAATCTGCCAGCCAGAAGATGGCGGTCAGTTTTACTTCCAGGGAAAAGGGCCGTAGTTTGTGTTGGGACCTGTGGCTGGAGTGGCCGGCTGGCTCCCGAAAATCCACGATACGCAGGATGGTTCCCAGATGAAAGGTGGCACCAGTGCAGTCGGCTGGTTTGATATAGGAAGTGGCTCCTGCAATCTGCCAGCCAGAAGCGGGCGGGTGATTTTTTTGCCAGGGAAAAGGCCGTGGTTTGTGTTCGGGGGCCTGTGGCTGGAGTGGCCGCTGGCTCCTGAAAATCCACGATACGCAGGATGGTTCCCAGATGAAAGTGGCACCAGTGCCAAGTCGGCTGGATTGATAGGCAAGTGCTCCTGCAATCTGCCAGCCAGAAAGGCACAGTTTTACTTTCCCGGAAAAGGGGGTAGTTTTTGTTTGGGGACCTGTGGCGGATGCCGGCTGCTCCTGAAAATCCACGATACGCAGGATGTTTCCCAATGAAAGGTGGCAACCAGTGCCGAGTCGGCTGGTTTGATAGAGGAATTTGGGTCCTGCAATCTGCCACCAGATGACGGCAGGTCATTTTACTTCCAGGGAAAAGGGCCGTAGTTTTTGTTTGGCAGGCCTTGGCTGGGAGTGGGCCCCCTGGCTCCTGAAAATCCACATACCAGGATGGTTCCCAAGAAAGGTGGGACCATGCCAATCGGCTGGTTGATAAGGGAATTTGGTTCCCGCAATTTTGCCCGCCAAAGAGGGCAGGCCCGTTTTACTTCCCGGAAAGGGGCCCAATTTGTTTGGGGGGCCCGTGGGGGGGATGGGCCGGGTGGGTCCTGAAAATCCACATACCAGGATGGTTCCCAGATGAAAGGGCACCCGTGCCAGTCGGGGTGGTTTTATTTAAAGGGGGGTGGCCCTGCAACGCCAACCAAGAAACAGGGGGGAAAATTTTTTCCCCGGGAAAAAGGGGCCCTTTTGTTTGGGGGGCCCGTGGCTGGGAGTGGCCGGGGGTCCCAAAATCCACGATACGCAAAGGGGGGGTTTCCCCGAGAAGGTACCAGTGCCAAATCGGGGGGTTTTAAGGAAGGGGGGTCCCGCAATCTCCCCCAGAAGATGGGGGGTCATTTTTTCCCAAAAAAAACCGTAGTTTTTTGGGGGCCCTTTTGGGGGGGGCCCTGGCTCCTAAAAACCAGATAC
>NW_026995530.1:0-3443 GCF_028769735.1 Zonotrichia leucophrys gambelii
TTTGGGTTTTTTCCTTCAAAAAATTGAAAATTTTAACAGACAACACAGGGGGTGTTTTCGCCGGGAATTTTCCTTCCAACTAAAATTTTTTAAAAATAACCAAAAGTGGAAAAATGATTTCCCCGGGGAACCCCTCCCGGGGAATTTTCCGAACCCTCCCACTGGGGTGCCCGGACCCCCCTTAAACCTTTTCGCGAAAAGGGTTTTTGTGGAGCCAATCGGGTTTGGGAAGGGGGACGAATCGCCAACCGGAGGGCCATTTCAAACGGAAAAATCCTTAAACCCTTTAACCTTTTTTCCCAAAACCGCTTTTGGGGGTTTTTTTTGGAAATTTGTTTTTCTTCGAAAATTGAAAATTTGCCACAATAAAAAGTGGGTGCTGGAGGAAAATTTCCCCTTCCAAAAAAAGGGAAAATTTTTTTTCAATGAAAAAAAAAAAAAAAAAAAAAAAAAAAAAAAAAAAAAAAAAAAAAAAAAAAAAAAAAAAAAAAAAAAAAAAAAAAAAAAAAAAAAAAAAAAAAAAAAAAAAAAAAAAAAAAAAAAAAAAAAAAAAAAAAAAAAAAAAAAAAAAAAAAAAAAAAAAAAAAAAAAAAAAAAAAAAAAAAAAAAAAAAAAAAAAAAAAAAAAAAAAAAAAAAAAAAAAAAAAAAAAAAAAAAAAAAAAAAAAAAAAAAAAAAAAAAAAAAAAAAAAAAAAAAAAAAAAAAAAAAAAAAAAAACCCCCCCCCCCCCCCCCCCCCCCCCCCCCCCCCCCCCCCCCCCCCCCCCCCCCCCCCCCCCCCCCCCCCCCCCCCCCCCCCCCCCCCCCCCCCCCCCCCCCCCCCCCCCCCCCCCCCCCCCCCCCCCCCCCCCCCCCCCCCCCCCCCCCCCCCCCCCCCCCCCCCCCCCCCCCCCCCCCCCCCCCCCCCCCCCCCCCCCCCCCCCCCCCCCCCCCCCCCCCCCCCCCCCCCCCCCCCCCCCCCCCCCCCCCCCCCCCCCCCCCCCCCCCCCCCGGGGGAAGGTTTTGGACAACTTTGTTTTTCTTTTTGAAACCCTCTGCAAACCTCCCGCAAAATTAAACCATTAGATTTTTTCTGTGCAGGGACATTTTTTCCTTCCCAAAATAGTGGAAAAGTTTTTTTCAAAAAATTTTGGGCCAAAAAGTCCCGAAAGAAGAAGTACGAGTCCCCGGGGCTAAGCGCCGTCCCGGGGCAATTCGGGAGAAGCCGCCCCACTGGAGGCCTGTGACCGGCCAAATTTGCCTTTGCGCGAAGAAGCCGCTTCTTCGCCTTCGCAGCCGGGGGAAAGGGGGCTGCTTTGAAAGGTGAAAAATGAAGCTGGGGACAACACAGGATTGTGTCGCACTTTCAAACGAAGAAAACATACCTTTCCAACTCCTACCTTTTCCAAACACATGAACATTCGGGGGGAAGGTGTTTTGGACAACTTTGTTTTTCTTCTTGCAAAACACTCTGCAAACCTCTCTGCAACATGTCAACACGATGGGAGAGTTTTCTTGCACACAGTTTCTCCTTCCCCATAGTGGAAAAGTTTTTTGCAATATGTGACCACAAAATCCCAAAGAAAAGGTACGGATGTCCCCGGGGCTAAGCCCCCCCGGGCCATTTCGGCAGAAGCCCCGCACTGGGGTGCACTGTGACCGGGAAATCGCCCTTTGCGGAAGAAGCCCTCTTCGCCCCGCAGCTAGAGTGCGGCTGCTTCGGAAAAGGGGAAAAGAAGTGCCACACTAGGGTTGTGTGCGCACTTGCAAAATGATAGAAAACAGTCCCCTTACCACCTCCAAAACCCTTTTTCCAAACACATGAACATTCGTGGAAGGGTTTTGGACAACTTTGTTTTTTTTCTTGAAAAACCCCTGCAAACCCCTCTCAACATGTAAACACGATGGGGAAAGTTTTTCTGTGCAGGCACGTTTCTCCTTGCCAACATATTGGGAAAGTTTTTTGCAATAGAAGACCCCAAAACCCGAAAGAAGAAGGTACGGATTCCCCCGGACTAACGCCGGCCCGGGGACATTTTTGGCAAAGCCGCCGCACTGGTGCACTGTGACCGGCCCAAAAACGCCCTTTTTCCCAAGAAGCCGCTTTTTCGCCTCCGGGAGCCGGAAGGCGGCTGCTTTTGGGAAAAAGGGAAAATGAAACTGCCAACACTAGGATTGTTTGCGCAGCTTCAAACTGAAGAAAACAATACCAACCCCCTCCCACCCTTTTTCCAAAAACCCTGAACATCGGTTGGAAGGGTTTTTTGGGCAACTTTGTTTTTTTTCTTTCAAACACTCTGCAAACCTCTCTGCAACAGTAAAACACGATGGGGGATTTTTTTTGGAGGCACAGTTCTCCCCCCAACATAGTGGAAAAGTTTTTTTTCAATATGTAACCACCCAAAAATCCCGAAAGAAAAAGGGAGGATGTCCCCGACAAACGCCCCCGGGCACTTTTGGAGAACCCCCACTGGATGCCTGTGACCGGCAAATCGCCCTTTTCCGAAGAAACCCTTCTTTGCCCCCAGCCGGGGAAATGCGGCTGCTTCGGAAAGGTAAGAATAAAACTCACAACACTAGGATTGTGTGCGCAGCTTGCAAAATGAAGAAAAAATACCTTACCACCTCCCACCCTTTTTCCCAAAAACATAAAAATTCGTTTGGGAAAGGGGTTTTTTGGGCAACTTTTTTTTTCTTCTTTCAAAAAACTCTGCAACCTCTCGCAACAGTAAAACACGATGGGGGATGTTTTGGCAGGGGCCCTTTCTCCTTGCCCGACATAGTGGGAAATTTTTTGAATGATGTAACCCCAAAAGTCCCGAAAGAAGAAGTACGGGTGTCCCCGGGGCAAAGCCGGGCCCGGCAATTTCGGCGAAGCCGCCGCACTGGGGTGCACTGTGACCCACAATCGCCTTTTCCGAAGAAGCCGCTTCTTCCCTCCGCACGGGGAGGCGGCGCTTCGAAAAGGGGAAGAATGAAGCGCACAAAACTAGGGTTTGGGGCGCAGCTTTTCAAAAATGATAGAAAACATACCTTAAACCCCCTACCTTTTCCAAACACATGAACATTCGGTGGAAGGTGTTTGGAAACTTGTTTTTCTTCTTGAAAACACTCTGCAAACCTCTCTCAAAAAAGTAAAACACGATGGGGGAAATTTTTTTGGCAGGCACAGTTTTTCCTGCCAACATATGGGAAAGTTTTTTTTAATATGTAACCACAAAATCCCGAAAGAAGAGGGACGGGTGTCCCCACAACGCCGGGCCCGGGCCATTTCGGCGAAGCCCCCACTGGAATGCACGTGACCGGCCAATCGCCTTTTCGCGAAGAAGCCGCTTTTTCGCCCCCGGGACGGAGATGCGGCTGCTTCGGAAATGAAGAATAACTGCACAACCAATTGTGTGCCAGCTTTCAACTTTATAGAAAACAGAAAATTACACACTCCACCTTTTCCAAACCATAACAGTT